>NC_133488.1:18510996-18558663 GCF_025370935.1 Choristoneura fumiferana
TGAGTAATAACTCCCCATTTTCAGATTTTCGTTCTGTCAACAAGACATATCAATGAACTAAAATATTTTATTTGCTCACCCGCGACCTAAACGATCACAATGAGGCTATCGTTTTTTGTCTCACTAGATACGCACTGTTGCGTGAGGTTTTTAAGTGTGGCTTTCAGAGTCTGTTATTACGGGCGTTAAAACAAAGTTTAGATTAAAATCATATTTAAATACACTTTAAAACCGTACCATAAAAAATATCCAGCAACCACAGTGTTGCTTAGTCCGTTTCGTTCAAAAAAAAAGGGAGGACAAAAGTTTCTGAAAGACAAAACGGTCTCAAAACACAGACATTCATTGCCCCGTAACGCATAATTGCATAAATTAATTTCAGGTAATGCAAAATATTCACAAAATTATTCTAATTATAAATAAACCCGCAGCTCACCCAAAAACAATGAGATTTGACATTTCGGAGGCCTCACGCTACACTAGCGCCTCTAGCGGCGAATTCATTCGCGATAGCCCTCATTTTCAACCTCAAACAAGTCCACGAATCACTTGCTTCATAAACATAAATGTCAATGTCTGTCACAGCACGCAACGCACGGGCACGGCACAGAGTACGTAGGGTGACACTCTTTCCTGGCCCTGATAATACCGGGATGGAAATACCGACCCTGTTTTTCTTGTACACGCCCATAGAAGCTCCTTAAGTTTATGCAAGATATGTGTGTTCCTCCACCTCCACTGCAAGAACACACACAAATCCACAAATCACACAAACCCATCTATCACCACCACCACACTACACTGACGCGTTTCGAACTCAACCAGAGCTCTAACATCTGGTAGCATGGTAGCTTGATAACATGGTGTACAGTTGTGGGGGTGAGCAAATAAATTCTTTTAGTTCATTGATATGGACCTTCGCAAAGTAACGCCTGATTCAATAAATTACAAGAATAAATATAATATTAGAAGTATGTGCATTGTATTGTACGTCTGTTTATTAATTGGTATTCCAGATGTCTAAGCTGAAGAGGCCGCGGATACTGAAGCGGCGCGGCTCCAAAGTGGTCCCCGTGGCCACGCCCACGCACCACGCCAAGGACTGGGGGGAGAAGTGCGTCGATGGCTTCCAAGTGCGTACAAAAGCTTGACTTTGCCGAAATGGTTATTAACTAATTTCAAAGATATATAAGGGCCAGTTCCACGGTCCTGGGAAAAATGTAAAAACTAGCCCTGTGTTGGAATTGACAGTTAAATTTTACGTTAACTTAACCATGAGTTAGCAGTAAACCAGTTAACAAGTTCACTCTTGTCTGCACAAGCCCGGTTGAGTCTTATTTCCTATTAAAGTCTATTTATACGACCAATCAATGAGCGTGTCGTGCGCTCATTAGTTCATTAAAATTAAGTGCGTTAAAAACTTTTATGGCGTGAAAAACATAATAAGATGTCATAGTTCAATAAAAAAATTGTTTTTTAGGTTATAACTCAAATTGGCGAAGGCACGTATGGCCAAGTGTACAAAGCGCGAGACAAAAACACAAACCAGCTGGTGGCGCTGAAGAAAGTGCGGTTAGAGAACGAGAAGGAAGGGTTCCCGATCACCGCCGTGCGCGAGATCAAGATATTGCGCCAGTTGAACCACAAGAACATCGTCAATTTGAGGGAGATTGTCACGGACAAACAAGACGCGCTGGACTTTAGGAAGGTATGCCACTGTTGTACCATTTTTTTTAGAACTTCCACTAGCCAGACTTTTTCCTTCAGACTTTAAGGGGGTTCAGCAGTCGCGTGGGTGCAGGGCTTGGTTTGGCGCGTCGTGCTTGGTTCATGTCATTTAATATAGAAGCGCTGTACACGTATTATAAAATTAAGTCTGAATACATCAGCAGATGCGTAGATTTGAGTAGGTACACCTCTGTACTGCTGTAATAAGAAATACGTTTCATTGGCATTCGCTGCAATGATACAATTTTCTTGTTCTGCCGTGGACGTTTGAAACAGACTGTAGTATTGTTGTGGCAGCTGCGAATGTGACCCAAACTATTTGTATGGACACTATCGATCCTTATTTGTGTATAATTGTTTATTGTTATGTAATGTGCAAAAATCTGCCAAAGGACCAGTTAATAATATGATGACAATATGTGGTTTTGGGAGATAAATTTCTCAACTAACAACTTTTATATAATTTCAGGACAAGGGTTCCTTCTACCTGGTGTTCGAATATATGGACCATGATCTCATGGGGCTCTTGGAGTCCAAGATGGTTGACTTCACGGAGTCGCACAACGCTTCCATCATGAGGCAGTTGCTCGACGGCCTCGCGTACTGCCATCGCAAGAACTTCCTCCATCGCGATATCAAATGTAGTAATATATTGATGAACAACAAGTGAGTGTGTGTTGGTTTTGTTTGTGTTATTTTGGCCTGATTTGATATGGCTTTCAATATAGTTGATCTGAGAAAGATAGAGGTTAAGGAGTGGAGTAAACTGATCTGAGAATTATATTAGAGTAGTGGCCAAATGGAATGGCAGTAAACTACACTTTTTACAGATAAAGAAAATACTTATTACTAATCGCACACACTTTCCCCCCGACGTGTATCCACATCGCCGTACCGGCTCGGGTGGCTATATGAACGTTGCGGGAACAATGGCTCGTTTTATGCTTTTGCTGTACGATCTACTGTTCATGTGTCACAAGTCACCCGACCCCCTGTCCCCTTAAATATGTGACGTTGTTTAAGGATAACTTCGACGGAGTGTTTGCATAGGCGTGCATTGGGGCAATTCCAGGGCAGGCATGCGCCTTGAGCTGCCTACCGTGCGGGGGGTGGGGGCGGCGCGCTACTACGGCGCGAGTTAGCGCTGCCTGCCCTGGAATTGACCCAATGAACGCCACTATGTTTGTCATCAGTATAAATGCTTACTTGTACACTTCAGAGGCGAAGTGAAGCTCGGCGACTTCGGTCTGGCCCGGCTGTGGTCCGCCGAGGACCGGCAGCGTCCGTACACCAACAAGGTGATCACGCTGTGGTACCGGCCGCCCGAGCTGCTGCTGGGCGAGGAGCGCTACGGGCCCGCCGTCGACGTCTGGTCCATGGGCTGCATACTGGGGGAGCTGTTCCTCAAGCACCCAGTGTTTCAGGTACTACAGTACGACACGTATAGCACAAGGCGCATAAGTGTAGCGCTCAAAATTAAAAGCTTATTTTTTGTATATTTTTTACATGATTTACAGACGAGGTGAGCGAGGTTAATATTATTTTCTCAAAAATATCCGTAAAAGTTTACATATGTCAGAAGCGGAAGTGCATAGTTTATGGTCAGGGAAAAATTAAAAAGTTAAATAGTACATTGTGTCTTAAGGGCGGTAAATAAGGAATTACGAACGAGTCTATTAGAAGCCCGAATTCGAAGACTGAGGGCTGTCGATGTTCGGTAAATACCATCAAAGTAAAATTGTATATTGTAGGCCGATACCGCTGATATAGCTCGCCGACCCGTGCAATGACTCATTTACCGACCTTGATGACAAACATTAAGGTCGCAACGAAGGTAGTGCATGTTACGTGTTTATTTATTACAGTATATACTCGACAACAATGTCGCTTATAAATTTAATTATTGCAGAGTCTCAAACGATAAGACGATAAGGCTCCGTTTCCACCAGAGATGTGCGAGGAACGTTGTTTATCATAAACCAATAGCAATGCTTCATTTACTTACTTACTCAGCTGTTTCAATTAGAGATGTGCTGTGCGAGGATAAGTGTATGAAGCTTTTCTATTGGTTCATGTAAAACACATTCCTTACAACACATCTTCGCACATCTTTAAGTATAAGTCCAGCCATGGTGTAGGATATTTAGTAGTAGTAGGAAGTAGGATTAGTCGGATTTATTTATTGACTCGGGGATTTTTAAGCATTTATACACCCTGACAGGATAAAGATACACTTTTCAACCAGCGACAACGAGCCAGGACCTTTTATAACAGCATCTATGTAAGGGTTAAGGGATAAGTTCGCTTTTGTACATCTTTTTCTCTTGTTAACAGTTATTTTAAAAAGTTTTATGTACAATAAATAGCTATACAATACAATGTTTTTTCACGTATGTGTTATTGCTGTTTTAAATAAATGTTTATCTTTCTTTTAATATTGACCGGAGCCCACGCATTGCAGGCTAACGTGGAGATGATGCAGCTGGACATGATATCCCGCGTGTGCGGCACGCCGGTGCCGGGCGTGTGGCCCAACGTGGTCAACCTTCCGCTGTGGCACACCCTCCGCCCCAAACGGTTCCACAAGCGCTGCGTGCGCGAGCAGTTCGCTTTCATGCCGGCGCCCGCGCTCAGTCTGCTCGACCGCATGCTGGAGTTAGATCCTGACAAGAGGGTCACGGCTGAAGACGCGTTGAAAAGCCCCTGGCTGAAAAATGTCGTGCCGGACCAGTGAGTGTTTTGAGACGTTGCCTTAAAAAACTTTGCTTCAAAAAGTACGTAAGTAAGAGCTGGCACGAAAGGATTGAACGAAAGTAATGACTAATGACACTTAGATATTTTTGTAGGAAAGTGACATTCTTGTTAGAATGGTGGAAATTATAATATATTTATAAATGTATGGTAGGCATCTAAAGATTAAAATATTGTATCGGTTCTATCAAGTAGTAACATTGTCGTGTAACGTTACAGGATGCCGGCACCGGAGCTGCCAACGTGGCAGGACTGCCACGAGCTATGGTCCAAGCAGCGGCGGCGGCAACAACGCGAGCAGGACCAAGGCAAACGGTTCGAGCCCGAAAACAAAGAGGCCTTCAAACAGAACGACTCGTCCAATCAGTCCGACGCCAGCTTCAAGAGCGAACCCTACAAGACGGACGGCTTCAAGCCGGCCGAGCCCGCGCAAGAAACCGCCACCCAAGTCAAATAGTACACGCAGTGCCAATACGGGCGATACGGTTGAGTGTGCTAAACTAAAAAGGTGCTTTAGAACAATTGTGATTTTGTGTATGTGACAGATTTGTGCGTGACTTAGTGCTGTGAGACTAAAGTGGGATTGTTCGCGCCCCGTTCGAGACGCGATTTGTGTTCAAAGAGTTTGTCGCGCTGTAATTGTTGGTGCCTCGACGCGAGGTTGCTTTTGACTGGCACGCGACTAGCACAACCCACTGTGGCAGTTACAAGCGCGTGCCTTTTGTTATGTTAAGCGCAATATGAAAAAGGAACGCTTGGTGATAAATCTTAGAAGCTTGCAGAGGGTTTTGCTAGCTGTGTACAACTTAGATTTATGTCTTTGGTCCCAATAACATAGGCGTTCGAAATTATTATCAAGTACCAAAATTGTCTTAATATTTACCAAAGTACCATGGCGGTTTATTGAAACAGAGCCACGACGTAAAAATGTCGCAAATCGTGCATTATGTAAATACTATATACTGAAAGTATATGATTTATCAAAGTTAAACGTGAATCCTCATTGTTTTACTTGCTAACTCTTAGTACGCAAAATTTACATGTATAAATGATTGATGTACCAGTTGGAAAGACGTTTTCTTATAATTCTGTGATTGTTTTATTCGACGGATATCGGAATTGACGCCGCCGCGGGCGCCGGGCCTGCGTATCTTCAGTAGGTTTAATTTAGAATATGAATAAAGGTCCTCGTATAATAAATTAGTTTTATTTTTGTTACACAGGACCCCGGACCCAAAATTTAGAACGCATTTATAATATATATGTAAGTAATATGTATATTGATGCAATACGCGTATGATTTTTTAGGGATAGCTATAATAGATAATAACAAAAATGTTACTGGTCAAAATTCAAAACTTGTCTCTCGCTGATTAGTGTAAATTTAACGAAATTTGATAACTTGGCGATTGTATTATTTTTATAAGAAACTGTAAATAGCGCTTGGTTAGGTTTCGTTTATATTTCGAAGTGAATATTAGTTGTAAATTATCACAAACAATAACTGTATTTCCATTTGTACCCAAATCTTCCATGAATTGTCAATGAATTAATAAAACTGCTCTTGCATTTGGCGCGAATCTACACATTGTGTGCTTGTTATTGTTTTTGTATGTTTTACTTTCGAAGTCAATTACAACTTCCGAATCAATGATCTAATAATTTTGTTGCGCAAATTCGCTTGTAGAGTACTAATTTAATAACCAACATCTAAGGTCACCCCCCACGGTAATGAATATGTATATATATATGATCATTTTTAAGTTGGACACGCTGTATTCACGCTGGTATCTCGCAACTCGACGTCCCTCAGGGCTTGCTAGCATTGGCATGTGTATATTGAAAAAGGAATTATTGGATCATTGTTTAGAATAGTTTATTTTTGCCTACTGCAGGCTGATTCTAGCGCTTTTAATTGCTGCATAGATTTTTCGCTTCATATTTTCATTCCTATAAATAAAGAAAGAAAGAAAATAATTTATTTATAAATAGCTTTACACACTATTGTTTTTTCTTTAATTGCCGAATATATGAAACGGGAGTGCTTATTGATCATGAAGGATATTTATACTATTTTACAGTTGTCACAGAGTATAAGAAACCCGCCGATCGTCATTAAATAAATATGAATTTCCGTGCCTACTGTCTAACTATAGGATGCAAATTTTAATACGCATACAGATATAGTAAATAGTGTATTTTCATCGGGAAAACTCGGGTGTCAGTGGTGAAGGAGCGACAATTTCATATCCATTAATATGGAACATTGTTAATAATAAAATTATTATTTACTGTCCAATATCAAAACGGGTGTACGATGGGTATTGAACCTAATTGAGAGAGCGCGAAAAATACGATTTTTTTCGGTAAAATACGATGGCAAACCATTATACAATAAATATGTAACCAGCCTTTACTTATCGGTAAATAGCTCAATAATTTAAGTAAAAAAAACTAAACAAAACTACACCAAAACGTCTATGCTACAGAATAAAATTGGATAGATAAATATCCATGGCAGTTTTATTCCTTGTGACAATAATGTGATGACAAAAGACCTAGAATCAGCCTCGTGCTTTGTTAAGACTAAGCCCTGTACCATATAGCTGTAAGACATTTTGCCCTATTTTTAAAATAATCCGGAGTTTGGGGGACACACATCGCGTCTGTTTTTGTACATGTTTTGTAAATTGTATGATTGTTTGGGCTTTATTGATATTGAGAGAAAGCGTTCATGTTGATTGTTTGTTTTAGTAAATGGTGTACAGATGCCGAAAGATATTCAAACTGTATAATCCTGTAGCGGGGCGGACAGTATATTTTGAGTTTAAAGGATTTAAAACTTCGATTAAAATCAAAATAAGCGGGGTAGCGAACGAAAATACATTGTCTTCACCGGGTCGTTACAGTCCCGTTACTTAGAATTTTAATTTATTTATATGTTTTGAGAAATATCGTACAAGTTACGGTATATTGGCGTCATCGAGCGATCACTTGTAATTCAATGTGCCAGCAGTTTCGCGATGTAACTAAACTGACGATAATAAATTGAATCAGGCGTTACTTTGCGGAGGTCCATATCAATGGTTAGGGCTCATAATGTCCCACTCGCAAAATGTCCCTTTGTCCCTTTCGCAAAAGTTCCCTTTTATAAATGTCCCATTCTCAAAACGACCTCTGCAAAATGTCCCGTTCTCAAAATGTCACGTCACATAATTTACGTCCCGTTCTCAAAATGTTCCGTCACATAAATTACGTCCCGTTCGCAAAACGTCCTTTTCGCAAAATGTCCCGTTCGCAAAACGTCTATTCCGCAAAATGTTCTTCCTTTCAATCCATGAGAGAGCCTAATTTCTTTATTTAAACAAAAATTTTGCAGGCGGGACATTTTGCGAAAGGGACATTTTGCGAACGGGACATTTAGCTAATGTGACATTTTGCAGACGGGACGTTTTGCGAAAGGGGCTTTTTCAGAAGGGCCATTTTGCGAAAACAATGAGACGTTTAGAGAAAGGGACGTAATGGGAATGGGGTATTTTGCATAAGGGACCATTTGCGAAAGGGACGTAATTTTGGTGGTGGGACATTTTGCGAGTGGGACATTATGAGCCCTAACCAAATCAATGAACTAAAAACATAGTTGGGTCAATCACCTTTTCTGTGTTGTTATTCTATCCCGAAACTCAGGGGATATCAGTGATGTATTTGCTTAAGGGGCTCCTAGACGGGCCATATTTTCACTGCAATATGTGGCCGGCAACTATTGGTATCCCTGTCTAACATGTGAGTAAGAGAGGGACACCAATAGTTGCCGACCACAAATTGCAGTGAAAATATGGCCCGTCTAGGAGCCCCTTTAGAAAAATGTTTGCAGTGTATACAACTAGGATGCTGAGGAGATGAGCCACGAAAGAAATGCCTTAAAACTCACTTTTAGTGGATTGAAAATCATTCTTTTAAGAAGTGACCCAGGAAACGTTACCAAACACACTAAACAGTTGATTGACCCAGTAACATAGACGTAGCTATCCTAGCGTGTGAGCAAAGTAATTGATTTCAGTTCATTGAACTCATATATCCCGCCGTGTGAGTAAAGCTTTATCTAACGTCACGATTTAATGGCTCTGTTAATAAGTGCAACGTTTAGCATAAAATGAATCATTAATTCCAATTTTGATGGTAAAAATAAAATTAATATATTTACCTTACCAAATTTTTAAGTTTACTTTAATACCTAGGTTTTATGATACAAATTTTATCGCAATAAAGTGAAAAGTGCCGTGGTTAAGGCGTGTAAATGGAACATGATTTTAGTATGAAATCAAATGTAACCGAAATTACGTAAAGTAGCACACGGTTTGCACGGAGCGGGTGGACGCGTGTTGAAAAATCTCTCGCGCCAGCTGTCGTAGGCCCTTAACGCCTCAAAAACACAGTGAGTTCTAATGCAAATGTAATGTGTCATACTTGTATACGATAGTAATTAATTTAGCGTGCATTTTTCATGTTCTCTAAATAGCGCGCTATACCTACTTCGTTTTTTTAGCATTAGAAAAAAGGTAAACAATCTTGACGAGTCTTTATTGAAAAACGTTTTAAAAAAATCAGTAACTTTTTCTTATGATACCAAAAGCATGTATGATCATACTAGCTTTTGCCCGCGGCTCCGCCCGCGTGGTATTCGGTTATCGCGCGCTGTTCCCTCGGGAACTGTGCATTTTTCCGGGATAAAAAGTAGCCTATGTCACTCTCGGGCCCATAAACTATCTCTATGCCAAAAATCACGTCGATCTGTCGTTCCGTTACGGCGTGAAAGACGGACAAACATACAAACACACTTTCGCATTTATAATATTAGTAGGGATTTCCTTGCTAATTGTTACATATTAGCTGTGACTTATTTATTAAAAGTGTTTTTCAATAAAAAGACGCGTCAAGATCGTTCTTCTTTCTAATGCTAAAAAAACGAAGTATAGTGTTTGCACAAAAGCAAACAGCGTCTCGGTTGCCATCCCGTTCTATTCATGCTGTGATAGGCGTGTGGGTACATCTGTGACATTTTACGAGTTGTATGAGTTTAGTGAAACTTTCTTAGCTAAAGCAGGCAATTATTTATTTATACATTTCAAGCGTCGCTTAGTTTGGTAATTATGTGATGTTTTCTCAAATAGATTTTTTACCTATTTTGTAAGACTGAAAATTGTGAGGATGTTTATCACTGAAACTCTGGATTGTTATCACATACTGTATAAATGTAACATTTTTTTAATAAAATTGAATGAAATGTTTCATGTTTGTTTAAATTTTACATTGAGAATTGGGGTAAAAAAATATTATACTTGCTCCTATTTCACCACTCAATTTTATGTGACGGATATCTGTGATGCTGTCTCTGTTTGCTGTGTCTGAAATTAAATTTATCAATGAGTGGTGAAACAGACGCTTAGTCTCAGTTAGATTATCAGAAAAATATCGGACACGTATTTTTTCTTTGGTCAATGAATCAAAATATGGTAAAAAAGATGAAAGGCATCAAAGTTCGGAAATGGAAGTCCGTGACGTCACACCGTGCTAAAAAGCGTTGCACGGCGTTACGTCACGCGGAACTTTAACTGGCTACATCTTCATCATTTTTTGTTTGATTTAAATGATAAAAGATAAAAAGTATGTTCAACTTTTTTTGATAATGTTACTGACTAATTAGGATTTTTAACCTTTTCGCCGCCACGTCAAATACAAAAGAATTTACGCCAGGATTCTATATGGCAATGCCTAAAATTGAACCTTAACACAATTGAACGAAGGTTGCTTTTGCATTGAAGTTATGGACGTATATATAGGTCGTCAGCGTGGTACCTGCGCTGCGTATATATGAGTCGTTGGCGTTGAAAAGGTTAAGGAACCCAGCCTAGGAGCTAATAATGCACATTCTTTATACTTACGTTTCTTGTTGCCGCTGTAGTCGGCTGGTACAGTTAAGGGCAAAGATATCGACACGGCCAAAGTTACAAAAATATGTATACACGACTAAATGCACTTAACATTAAGGCCGTGTGTACATATTTTTGCAACTTTGGCCATATAGATATCTTTGCCCTTGACTGTATAAATTTAATATCTAATTTAATTTGAATAAGTTCGAGTCAAAGGTAATAAAACGATAGGTTATCAAAATACATTTATTCTCATAATCGACTATTAAGGAACTGGCTTACATCTGAAAGGCACATGTTGCCCGCAATCATTTAGCTAAGGCTAAACAGACAACCCTACACCCAGCACGGTACAGCTAGAACTATGTTAAACCAACGGTCAAAATGCCATTGATACAAGTCAAGATACGACATTGCCTAGTTACATAAAATAGTTTTATTTCAGACATTTTGCATCAGTGACCTAATCACGAAGAGAAAACATTGTGATTTTGAGTTTATGGTCTTCTCTTGAGCAGAAGTTGCTTAGTTTGCTAAATATCCAATTAAAGTTTTGTACCGTGATGTGAGTAGAGATGTGTGCAGACTTTAATTTAATATGTATTTTTAACTGGTGCTTGAAAAATTTAAGTGCCAGCTTAAAACTGTCTTTAGAAAATATATAACAAAAACTTCTTTATGCACCTTCGATTCAGCTTACAATTTTCTCGATTTGAACATTTCAAAATGTGTCATAAATGTAAGTATTTCTTTTTGTTTACTTAGTGGTCGTGTGTTCGTCAAAACCCATGGGCAATCTCTGTTTCAAGTGGTTCTGCTTTGTTCTTACACCTTCGACGCGGAAGGAGTTGCTAATCTTTAAAAATAATCTTTAACTTCTTTGTTTATTAATTGTAAATAGGGCAATGGGGGGAGCATTGGTGGTTTGACCTATCGCCTCTCAAGCAGAGGATCATGGGTTCAAACCCCGACTCGCACCTCTGCTTTTCGAAATTCATGTGCAAAATTACATTTGAAAATTACCACGAGCTTTACGGTGAAAGAAAACATCGTGAAGCAATTCAATGGTGAGTGGTAAGTTCCCAATCCGCACTGGGCCCGCGTGGAAACTACGGCCCAAGCCCTCTGATTCTGAGAGGAGGCCTGTGCCCGGCATAGGGGCGTGTATAGGCTGGGATGAGGGTAATTGATCGAAACAAACTGACGGCCCCAACACAGATTGCCGATGGTTATTTGGATACATTGGGTTATGGAAGAAGATTATCGGTTTATACATATTTATATCCTTGTCATTTTCTGACACATTTTGTATTTAACTACCCTTACGTACCTAGTTTATGGCATACAAAAAGTTAACTTAAGTACTTTGTACGTATTTATAATATTATCTCACTATTCAATATAAATATTTTATACACATTAATTCATTTGAAAATGAAAAACAATCAAAAAATATAAAACACGATGCAGTTTTAACTCTTAATACAAAAACAAATAAATCGTTGTATTCTATGAAAGAATTCAATAAAATAAAAAAATATCAAAATAAATGTGCCCGCTTTTATTTGGTTATTCCATTGAACAGTTTGATTTTAAAAAATCGTATAAAACATTTGTATCTCGGCATCGTGCATGACTATTAGTAACAAAGTATAATAAAAATAAATTACAAATTGGAAAAATATTGATGTATAAATAAAAGGCTGTTTCCTTGTCTTAAATACTGGTCGGTGCGTCTATGGCGTGGCCACCTGTTAACGAAAACATGCGAATTAATCATTAGTATTTAATATGAATCCACCTATTTTTATTTATTTCTAAGGAAACTATTGGCGTATGCAAGTGATTCGATGTCCATATTGGTCGGATTCTCAGTGATCAAGTTAATAATATGACACCTCTGGCGCGTAAAACCAAGGCTTCAAATCCTGTCCGGCAATCCGATTTTTTTTTTAGTTTTAATAACCTTAAATAAGTTTTTTACATGAAATTAAATCAATAACAGATATCTATCACACACAGCCTAAGTTGATTTATATATATCGTAAGATAGGACTTAAAAGAGTGCCGGGATACGACCCTGACATGATCAATGTGGGCATAATAAGTGGGATTCGGGCAGAGAATGAAACTATTTTGAAGAACTAACAAAAGTCCACTAACTGTGGTCAAGATAAAACCAAAACAATACGACAAACTGACAATTGACGATCGCTTTTCCCGCGTCCAGATCTCTGGCTCTGTCAAGCGCGCCACGCATGGCAAAACTGGCGTTTCGTAAGAGCTATACTTAATGCCAATCCTTAATAAATCACACATAGTAATGACCATACAAGGACCATACTCATAATCTATATATATATAAAAGAAGAAACTGACTGACTGACTGACTTATAGATCAACGCACAGCCCAAACCACTGGGGCTAGAAACTTGAAATTTGGAATATATGTTCCTTACTAGATGTAAACGCGCACTAAGAAAGGATTTTTCGAAATTCCCACGGGATAGGGAAATATCTAAACTTTTTTCGCTTCTTTGTTTGTAGTCGAATCTCTGAAACTATTGAGCCGATATTAAAAATTCTTTCACCGTTAGTTAGCTACACTATCCTTGATTGACATAGATTACTTTTTATCCGGGATAATGCAAAATTCCCGCGGGATAGAAATAAATAAATAAAATTTCGGAGCTGATTTAAAAAAATCTTACATATTATATGTAATATGACTATACCCAAATGACAAAGGCTACTTTTTCTTCGGGAAAATATTAAATTCCCATGGGATAGAAAAAACTGAATGCAACTTCGGGGATGATTTTAAAAATCTTTCACCAATAGAAAGCTACACTATTCCTCATTAGTATAGACTACTCTTCTTCGGGAAAATGCAAATTTCCCGCGGGATAGAAATAAGTGAATTCAACTTCGGGTCTGATTTTAGAAGTTCTTTCAACAAAAGTAAGCTACAGTATTCCTGATTGACATAGGATACGTTTTTCTGGGAAAATGAAAAATTCCCGCGGGATAGAAATAAGTAAATTCAACTTTGGCACTGCTTTTAAAAATTCTTTCATATGATATAATATGACTATCCTCGATTGACATAGTCCACTTTTTTTTTCGGAAAATCCAAAATTCCCATGGGATAGAAAAAACTGAATTCAACTTCAGAGCTGATTTTAAAAATTCTTCCACTAATATAAAGCTACACTATTGCTGATTGGTATAGATTACTCTTCTTTGGGAAAATGCAAAATTCCCGCAGGATAGGTACATAGAAGTAAGTAAGACAATTAATTCGGAGCTGATTTTAAAAATTCTTTCACTAATAGTAATCTGCAGTATCTTTGATTGACATAAGCTGATTTTCTACAGAAGAATGCAAAATTCCCGCAGGATCGAAATACTTAAGTAAATTCATCATTGGGGTTGATTTAAAAAGATATTTTACCAATTGGGAGCTACATTATCCCTGATTGGCATATGCTACTTTTCTCCGGGAAAACGTAAAATTCCCTCAGGATAGCAAAAAGTGAATTCAACTTCAGGGTTGATTTATTTATAATTCTATACCTAACTCTACCTGAACAGTACCATGACAGGCTACAATATGTGTCTCATCGACAATTAAAAATATTAAAATAGATCATAACATTAATTCATATCCCGCGGGGACTTTACAATTTCTCGAGATACAATCCTATATCCTATATCGTGTAGGAAGACGCCGGCAAAAGAAACGCGTAGTACTTTAACGTCTTTAACGTTTCAGCGAAACAGAGTTTCAGAGTTGGTACGAATTATGAATGATTAATTACGTATGAAGGTTGATTTTTGAATTCCAAAATGTACACCATTTGTCTAAAACAACGTCTTACTATATCTATAATTTCCATATAATCCCCCAAAAAATCAATCAAATCACGAAAAAAAAGGATCGCAGAAAGTAAATGTATGTTAATGTTACCCCAAATTTAACGCGAGCGAAGCCGCGGGCAAAAGCTAGTTCTACATATAGGTATACAGACCCTTCGGTCCCCCGAGTTGCCCTGGGTGGGCGCAAAACTGCCCATCACACTTGGTAACGCCGTTAGATAAGCATTAACAACCTTTGTGCCAGAAATGCTCTCCCATGCGAGCGTCAGACCCTCTCCGTAATTGCTATGCCGCTTCTGGCTGGCTGGTACTTACCACAAGCAGGTTTCCGCTCTTGGCGCGCTGGATGGCTGGCTGCGGCCCGTTGATGACTTCTATGGTGCCGCCCTGCTTCCCGTTCACCAGATTGTGCGCGATCCTGACACAACAGACACTACGTTGAGATACAATACAATACAATACAAAGACACTTTATTGTACACCAGACATAGTAGATCCACGTTAAGACTAGCCTTTGCTCGTGACTTCGCTTGCACGAACCATTCATCATCATCATCATCATCATCATCATCATGTCCACTGTTGGTCTTAGGCTTAAAGTTGCTTCGGTTACAAGCGACCTGCACCGTGAACCCGCCGCTTTTAACCAGTGGCCTATTTCACGAAGCTACAAATTACTATGAGGGTTTTCACAGAGGCGAAATATTGCTAGATGGCGTTAGTATCGTGAGGTCCGTTTGACGTTACAGTCTTGCTTGCAATGAGGGCTATCGTTTTTTGTCTCACTAGATGGCACACTGTTGCGTGAGGTTTTTAAGTATGGCTTTCAAAGTCTGTTATTACGGGCGTGAAAACAAAGTTTAGATTAAAATCATATTTAATACACCATAAAACCGTACCATAAAAATATCGAGCATGTCACAGTGTTGCATAGTCCCCGTTTTGTTCGGAAAAAAGAGAGGACAAAGGTTTCCAGAAGACAAAACTGTCTCAAAATACAGACATTCATTGCCCCGGAACGCATATTTGCCATAATTAATTTCAGATATTGCAAAATATTCACAAAATTATTCTAATTATAAATAAACCCGCGTAGCTCACCCAAAAACTATGAGATTTGACATTTCGGAGACCTCACGCTACACTAGCGCCTCTAGTGGCGAATTCATACGCGATAGCCCTCATTGGTTCGTTTAGTTTTTTAACCAATCACGAGCAAAAACGTCAAACGGACCTCACTAGACTAACGCCATCTAGCGATATTTCACCTCGGTGAAAACCCTCGTTTACAAGCGGTGGTCTCTTTTCAATGCATACTGTCAAACAAAGACTACCGCTTGTAAATTGTAACTAGTAGCTTCGTGAACAGGTCATCTGTATCCATCTCGTTGGTGGACGTCGTACGCTGCGCTTGCCGTTTTGCGCGAACCATTACGGAAGTTGAATTGAAAGATTGGATTTTACTGAAATCCCATTGAAATTTGCAATAATTACATAGTGATCTTCATTCAAGTTGCTTGTAGAATCTTGCTCATATTAATAGACATTAGTAGATTAGTAACACAGCGAGCGGGACACTTAACAGTTCAATTTTCTCCTTTTTAGGGAGAGAGTTGTTACTGTTGTACTTACGTCCTGGTGTCCACGATTTCGATGAGCTCGGGCTTCTTGGAGTAGTCCGTGACGATGGTCAGCGCCTCGATCAGGTGCGGCACGGAGATGATCAGGTCACCCTGGAACCATAATTCAATAATATACAGTTTCACACGGCTTTTTTCGAAATAAGTAGCAGCTTTTTGGCAAAATATTGAAGTAGTTTAGCTACTCGCCAAAAGATGGCGCCACACACATCTCGTACAGGGTGTAAAAAATTTAAGGGCCTTGGAGGGAAACTGCCAGAATTTATCCTTTAGTTAGCTCTTAGCTTGGTCGTGGGTGAGCAAAGTAATTGTTTATAGTTCCTTAGCCGTTACCAGCGACTCCGTCCGCGCAGAATTCGGTTTTCACCATCCCGCAGGAACTATGCAATTTTTCGGGATAAAAACTATCCTATATCCTTCCTCGGCACGCAAACTCTGTATACCTATACCGAATTTCATCTAAATCGGTTCAGCGGTTTCGACGTGATGAATTAACAAATAAACAAACAGACTTACAAACTTCCGCATTTATAATATTAGTGGGATAGATCTATGGATCTCCGCAAAATAACGCCTGATTGAATAAAATGGGTATTAAAAAGAAAATATTTCCTACAAGCTTTTATTTGGCTTGCCCTGTTTGTTTATTTATTTGGGTAAAATTTTCCACTTCCTATGGTTGGTATGGCTTCCTATGGAAATGTGATGAATGACAATACAATACTGGCAGTGACATCCTGGTAGTCTGGCCAGGATCGTCTCCGCAGGACGGAACAACTCAACGGTCAATGGCATCAACTTGAAATTTGGTATAAAAGTAAATATTACATTTATAGTAGACTAGACGACAATGCAAGTACAGTCAGTAAAAAAAAATGTCATGGGACACTTGACACCAATTGACCTAGTCACAAACTAAGCAAAGCTTGTACTATGAATAATAGGCAACGGATAAACATACTTATATAGATAAATACATACTTAAATACATATTAAACATCCAAGACCCGAGAACAAACATTCGTGTTATTCACACAAATATCTGTCCTGGCCGGGATTCAAACCCAGGACCTCAAGCTTCGTAGTCAGGTGCTCTAACCACTTAGCCATCCGGTCGTCGGGAAATCGAAGATGAGTTTGAATAGAGAGGTATTAGGAGGTATTTAGGGAGGATTTTTTTGGGTAGGGGGTAGGGTGCTTACTATTATAGAGTTATTGTATTGTATTTTTAACTGACCTTGTCTTTCTTCAGCTCCTGCGGTATCTTGACGAGGATGAGGCTATCAGTCTCGTTGGTCACGATGACCCGTAGCTTATCGAGCGGCAGCCGGTGCTTCAGCTTGAACGTCTTGCGTCCCGCCGCGTCCAGCACGTACAGAGCCTTGTCGGACGCTAGCAGCGCGCGCTCGCGCGGCTTGTAGCCGCGACGGTCGTACTTCACTGCTTCGCTCGAGTACTGCACGCGAAAGGGACAAACGATTTAAAAAATATATATTCATTATGATAAAAATACATGGTTACGGTACAAAGATTGGAATCTCCTAGTAAGTATAAAATACCTCTTCCATAACAAATAAATTTTTAACAATTAAGTACAAACTAACTAATACTATGTTGTACAGTCACCTGCATTAATATCTGCCACAGCGGAGCATGCAAAAATATCTGACAAATGCTACCGGTCCTAGAAATAGACGCGTATCAGATATTTATGCTTTTTGTGTCTGATATTGGTGCTGATGACTGTACATACAAAATAACTTTGTACGAGTTACAACAATAACAACTATACAGTACTGTGTGTATATATGTGTGTGTGTGTGTGTGTGTGTGTGTGTGTGTGTGTGTGTGTGTGTTTGTTTGTGTTTACGTGTTTTCAGACTAGCCTTTTTTTTACGCGTGTACGGTGGTTTCTGGCATATGCGCAACCCTTACACACCCGCCACATTAAAGGGTCTCCCTATATATATCGACGCGGAATCAGCTCCGACGACTTAGCCGATCAAAAAACGCTTTATGCCCACGCAATAAGAGCGAAAAAGACGTCTCCCCTTCGGTAAACGTCGTTTTGACAAAATTGGTTCCCGGTGGCTCTCTATAATAGACAAAGGATATCACTGCGGATGTTACCATGAGCTTCTCTCCGGTAGGCCAGGCGGGCGAGGCCATGAACGTGTTCCGTAGGACTTGCATCTCGCTGCTGAGTCGGTCCTCCTGGAAGCGCACGCACACGCTGCCCGGGTAACTGTTCTTCTGACCTGTCGTACCACACGTATTATAAATATGTGAGCATTCTTAGCGTAGCCACATTCTATGCTAACTAATAGCCATAAATGCATGAGTAGAAAATTGCCAACTGCCACCCTTGGGACCTTCTGAAGGGGGCATATGGGAAGCAGTGGTAAAAACAGTACAGTTCACTTTTAGCGCACATAACGGCAATGCCAGCCAAAAAAACATTGTTTATTATTAAATTTTAATTACATTTAATTTATATCATCTTCGTATATTAATTAACTATACTATTATATTGGAAAGAGATACATGTTTGTTTTATGTCTACAACAAAAACACTCTCCTCCTGCGGTGCCATAAAACATCGATAAATGCTTATAAAAACAAATTCAATAATAGTGTGCGGAAACGCATGGCGGTTTATTGATCCTTAGGTACTAATATTATAAATTCAAAAGTAACTGCCTGTCTATCAGTCTGTCTGTTTGTATATCTTTTTTGAGAAATTTAACATGGAAATAGTTTGAAACCCCGAGCTTTTATACAGGAATAAGTATTGCATAATTCCTGTGAGATAGCGATAGAGTCGTCGGCAAGTAGGTGGTGGTAGTAAGTAATAGGTGCTGATAATATAATCAATGTTTTGTTCACCGCCCCGAATTTTTCAAAGTTTTTTTTTAATTATTATGAGAGGAAAGCAAACGAGCATGCATGTTATCTGTTGGGAAATGATCACCACCGGCCATGAGTACCTACCAACAACTAAAGGAGATTCATTGGTCCGTTGCCGGCCTTTAACTTAAGTATGTTAAGCCGTTTTCTTGGAAGTTATTTAACTCACCCTTGAACATCTTCTCGGCGAGGACTTTGAGCTCGAACTGCCTCTTGTCAGCGGGAGACAGCGCCAGCCGGTACTTGCGCGACAAGTGCGCGCGGTGCAGCCGCTGCAGCTCCCTGCCGGATAACACTTGTTAATGCGATGCAGCTATCACGTATCAGCAGTTAACTATAATAAGCATTGGTGTGGCAGAACTAGACATACTCTGACGTCATCAATGAAAATAGTATATATTTATAAATTAATTTAAAATTTTTGAAATTGGTTTTTTAATAATTGACTTATCTATGCAAAAAATAAAAAATAAAAACCATTGATAATTTGTTTTAGAAAATCCAATTTCCCACACTTTGGGTTATGAAGTCGAGAAAAAAATCATCCCCACTTTACGTGTAGGGGCGGTATAAAAAATGGTTTTTCAAGGTTTTGTTTTACCTATCACTATGTCGGCGTGGATAACATACACATCATAAAAACATTACATAATCCTCATGCAAAATGTCAGCTGCCTAGCACAATGCTAAGTTGTGGTCGGACGGACAGACAGACATGGCGAAACTATAAGGGTTCTTTGTGGAGGTACTGTATCATAAAAATAATAGACATCCCTTGATGATCAGATGATCCCTTACTTGGATGCCTCCTGGCAGGTGGCGGGGCAGATGGGCCAGGTCAGGTCCAGGATCTTAGTGGGCAGCAACGTTGACAGCCGCTTGAGCCAGTGCACCTTAGCGATGGCCAGGAAACGACGGTTCTCCGGGGTCTCCGGCCCGTTGCGCGTGATGAAGCCTGGAACGGAAGTTGACCTTAGTTGACGTCAAAATCTAGGTCCAATATATCTTTTCGCTAAAAATAGATATCACGGGACACTTGATACCAATTAACCTAGTTCTAAAGTAAGCAAAGATTGTGTTCAGGGAAATGGATGAACATGCTGAAATACATAGATATATATTTTAAACATCCTTGACTCGAGAACAAACATTCGTATTTAGGTATCACACAAATATCTACCCCGACCGAGGATCGAACTTAGGATCTGAGACTTCATAGTTTCTCTATCGCTTAGCCATACATTATTGATTAGTTTTAACAAGTTCGCAGTCCCGAAGCAATGTGCCTTCTTTCGACACGTCCCCATAATCAACTGCATTATCTACGCGTGTGTCACATACCACCAGTAACAGTACTCAGAGTATCAGTGAAACACGAAGCAGTAAACCAGTGGCCGTATTGTCTTTGCAGTGAAACCACCTATGAGGCACATGTTCAGACAGTGAATCTGTTAAATTACGTATGTGTTTTTCTCAGGTGATATACAGTCGAACCAATTTGAATCCTGATCCACCGTAGAACGTTCTCACAGTAAGTGTCACAATTAATTCCCGTGTCAAGCAATTCTATGTCACTATGACTTTTATACGAAAAGGTTCCAGAGGGTCACGATTTAGTTGGTTCGGTACTACCTTTGATGAAAGCCCTGATGACCGCCGCAGCCTTCTTCCTCCTGGCCAGCAGCCGCTGCGCCAGGAACCTCCGCACCCACTTCTGGATCACGACGGCGGCTGCCTTCATCTTGAGATACTGCTTCCGTTGCCAGTACCCGCGCCAGCGGCTCTGGATTATGGTCGCGATGTCGTTCTTCTTTATCTGATAGGCGTCTTCCGTGTCGAACAGCGTCTTGGGGAAACGGATGAAGATCTTTGTGCTGGAAAATAATTATTTTAGGTGGTAAGACAATTAAAATAGTCCAGGAGTTGGT
The DNA here is from genome assembly GCF_025370935.1 of Choristoneura fumiferana. Classification (NCBI taxonomy): domain Eukaryota; kingdom Metazoa; phylum Arthropoda; class Insecta; order Lepidoptera; family Tortricidae; genus Choristoneura; species Choristoneura fumiferana. The sequence continues at coordinate 18,531,763 of NC_133488.1, forward strand.
GCCGATTCGCAAGTTAAAAATAGTGTCAAGAGGACATACTCGTATTGAACTGTCAACATTACCTAACTCAGGTCTAAAAGTCTAGACCACAATATAACAATGAAAATGAAAAATATTTATTTACGTTAATCAAATAATGTGCATAAATAGTAGGTATCAAGGTTGGCACTTCCTAGTCAGTAATACCTGTATCAGGGGCAATGACTAGTGGCAGTTAATATATTTTATAATTATCAGGCCAATGGTGTATGAAATTTTAAATGTGTTAAAAACCTTGGTAGCCTAATGGGTTAACCGTTGGCCTCTTAAGCAGAGGATCATGGGTTCAAACACCAGTTCGCACCTCAGAGATTTACATTTGAAATAGTTATATACCACTAGCTTTAGGCAGCTTGCTTGTAGACGTCCGTTGTTTCAGCGGACCACGGACCTTTTTTTTTGCCGGACTTGCGGTGTTGTATGGCTTACAATGAATGTGTGTACACGCACCGGACACTTGTCCGGCGACTTAGCCATACAACACCGCAAGTCCGGCAAAAAACGGTCAATTGTCCGGCGAAAACACCGGACGTCTACAAGCGGCCTTAGGACGAAGGAAAACCTCGCGAGGAAACCTTTACATACACGAAGCAATGAGGGCTATCGCGTATGAATTCGCCGCTAGAGGCGCTAATGTAGCGTGAGGTCTCCGAAATGTCAAATCTCATAGTTTTTGAGTGAGCTACGCGGGTTTATTTATAATTAGAATAATTTTGTGAATATTTTGCAATATCTGAAATTAATTATGGCAATATGCGTTCCGGGGCACTGAATGTCTGTGTTTTGAGACAGTTTTGTCTTTCGGAAACCTTTGTCCTCCCTTTTTTCCGAACAAAACGGGGACTATGGAACACTGTAGCATGCTCGATATTTTATGGTACGGTTTTAAGGTGTATTAAATATGATTTTAATCTAAACTTTGTTTTCACGCCCGTAATAACAGACTTTGAAAGCCATACTTAAAAACCTCACGCAGCAGTGCGCCATCTAGTGAGACAAAAAACGATAGCCCTCATTAAATGGTGTGTGGTGTTTTCAATCCAACCTGGGCCAACCACCTAAACCATCTCGCTTTGTAAAGAGGCGTGCTCAGCAGTGGAACGAATATAGGCCTAGACAGAAATAATATGAAATCTATTGCACTCTCTATGTGTCTACGTACTTGCCCATCCGGAAGTCCTCTCTCTCGTAGCCGATGGCGTTGACCAGTTTCTGGACGCCCTCACGCGCTGGACCACGGAACTTGGGCCACGTGTCTACGCACAGGCATTTGTATCTGGTAATGGAAATGACAATGTTAATCAAGATTCATTATCAGGGGTCGGACAAAAAGTACGGATGACGTAAAAATTACGTAATCTTGCACACAAGATGATGTTTTTATTTAAACTTCCGTGTGACATGTAGGTAGTAACAAAGTAGCATTGATGAAGTAACAAAATAATCGTGAATAAATCAATGGAATTCGGTGAATAAAATAAATTTCATATCGTTTAATAAAGAGGTTGATAAATGATAAGTGATAGGTAATTGTTTATGAAAATCAAAAATACTATTTGAAATCACCTATAAGTGGTTTGACGTCGCACTTTTTATCCGACCCCTGTTCATTATATTTTGAAACATTTATACTTTGGCATATAAACCATTTCCACAGATCTCTCTCTAAGGTTCTGGCAGAATACCAGCGCTGCGGTCACCCGCAGTTTTATGCTGAGTCAGCGCCTTTTTTCCCATAGCACATGGTATCCACTAATGCACATATTTTAAGATGTTTGTTTTATTTTTTTTGTTTTTCAGTTTAGCTAACTCTATTAGGTTAATCTTAACTTTATTAATACCTACCTATGTCCTGCCTGCCTAGCCTGATGTTTTTGAACAACTTATTTGTCCCTTGTTTTTGTTACTTATATGTTTATTGTAGTTTTTTTATTTCTTGTTTACTTACAATAAAATATATTTATATATCTTAATTTTATATATGTGAGTATATTTGTGTATCATTCCGCGAGTCACAGACGGTTCTGACAGAATATCAGCGCTGCAGGCGTTTAACGCCTCAGCATTATGCTGAGTCAGCGGCCGTTTCACTTTTGCGAGGACACACAAAATCATATATTTTAATTTTTGTATTTCTTTTTTTTTTTTTGTTTTATTTGTGTTTGCTGTTGTTGTTTTTTAGTTTGGTTGTATTTGTGTGTCTTTGTGAACGTGAATAAATGTCTTCTATTTCTATTTCTATTTCTATGTATAGTTCGATATTGTGATTTTGTGTTATGGTGAAAATAAAGTTTTATTCAATCAATCAATCAATCAATCAATCAATAAATCAATCAATCAATCAATCAATCAATCAATCAATTAATCAATCAATCAATCAGTACTTGCCTCTCGAGGAAGGCCTCGTAAGTGCGGCGGTAGGCGAAGCCGGCACGGCGCACGCGCAGGTTTTCCATCAGCCCCAGGTACTTCACCTGGTGGGAGACCAGCTTCTCGTCCAGTTGCACTGTTGGAGTAGAAGATAGGTCATTAAAAGTAAGCGAAGTTCGTAATCCGCACTGGGCTGGCTGAAGTGGGAACTATGGCTCCTCTCATTATAAGAGCAGGCCTGTGATCAGCAGTAGGAGTAGGACGTGTATAGTATAATAGTATGTATAGGATGATAGGTACTTACTGGGCGCCTTGAAGTCATTAGGCTTGATGCATCGGATGTAAGATGGCTCCTTGCTGCTCAATATCTTGATGAGGTCGTTCAACGAGTTCTTGAACTGCGTGATAGCAGTCTCGGGCCTCTTCTTGCTGGTGAGGTTAGCATCCTAACAACGAAAAAATAATTTTAATTTTTTATTTAGATTTCGAACGAAATCTGGCTAGAAGGACCAAGTCCTTTGAACCGGATTACAAAATATTAGTTAGAATATGATAGATTACTAAAATGATAATAAGTTACGTCAGTTAGATTTAAAACATATATCGGACACGTATTTTTTCTTTTGACAATTAAACAAAAAAAAAATGGAAATATAGCGTTTAAAGTTCCGTATGACGTCACGACGCGCTTCATCTTAGTAATTATTGGTTTGAACCAATATTTAATTTTTCTTATTGAAACTGAAGTTTCACCTGTCCCGTTGTTTGTCTGTCTGTCTGTAGTGAAAGTTAAATTCAACCCAACTTCCGTAGTCACATTGACTTGAAATTTGACATACTTATGTTAATTGCGTGACAATACACAATCATCTGGTAGTGACATCCTGGTAGTCTGGCCAGGATCGTCTCCGCAGGGCGGAACTCTTCAACAGATAATGGCATCAACTTGAAATTTGGTATGCAATGCAAATGTAGTTTGGGTGTCAATGCAAGTAAAGTCGACAAAAAGTATAGTCAGCAAAAAAGCTTGTATTAAAAATGAAATTGTTACCAAAAACTTATTACCAAGAAATCTATCCAATATTATACCTTGAAACACTGGCTGACGATGGCGTTTCCGCTGGTAGCCATGAGCGCCTGGATGTCGCGGAACAACAGGTCGTTATTCTTCTCCAAGAAAGTGTTGACGCTGTACGTCACTTCGCCGGCGTAGTGGACCAGGCAGAACTCCTGATAGAGAGAGACATTTGAGTGGTAGGAACTGAAGATCGGCTTAATAAAAACTGATACAGTGTTTTCAACCTCGACATTGGCGGAATCATCGATAGTAACGCAGGAATCATGTTTAATTTTTTTATATGATAGAGGGCAATCGAGCAGGCGGGTCACCTGATGGAAAGCTAACACCGCCGTCTACCATGGACAGTCATAACGTAAGACATAAGTTACGAATGCGTTGCCGGCCCTTTGAGAAAAGAGTAGGGTCAGTTTTTGAAGATTTTGAAGTTGCATCGGTTCGGAAATACTGGTGCCACAAGCTGATTCTAAAGTAACACCGTTCCTGGAAAAAAGCTCCTCAAGAAACGAACTGCTTTCGTTGTATAAGTAGGTTTCTTTCTACCTAGGTGTTCAATTCAGTGTTCAGCTAAAAAAACTGCGGTAGCCTAAGTAGTCTCAAGTGGAGAATTGTGGATTGAACCTGAGCTCCTCTGTGTTATTCGGAATTCATATGCGAAATTAGTTTCGAAATTTACCGTGATTAATGGTAAGAAAAACACATGAAATGCCTGCGAAGCAATTCCGTGGTGTCTGCAGTTCATGATCCACGCTGAGCCCCGTGGCTACAGCTGAAGCCATCTCATCCTGGGAGAAGACACTGCTTAGCAGTGGAACCAATCTTCCTCTACATTGTGAGTTGTTCAGTTCTAGAGTGATACATACATAGGTAAATGTTGATGATTTTGAAAATTATAACACGATTATCACTTCTGCACACAAAGACATTATTCACTCATTCAATCTATTCGCGCTAGTTCTTGTGAATCAACTTGTACTCACGTCGCGGCCCATGGTCTTCTTCGTGCGCGAGTCGACCTTGCGGTGGCTCTTGTAGTGCGGATGCGAGTCCAGCCGCTGCGTCAGCTTCTCTAGGAAGCTGCCGTCAGACGCGTCTCCCGGACGTAGGCACTCGTCGTCCAGGATCGAGATGATACCTGCACACAACATAATTATATACTACAATGCTGGATGCTAAACTATATAATTGTATTGTATTGCATATATGCTGTAAGCAGTTCCGTCCTCCCCAGGGCATTGCCCAAGGTTTCCAACCTCAAGGATACCATCAAATATTAGGCAACATACGCTTCAGGGAGCTAGGGACGTGGAGCCGGGGTTTTTAGCAGGCGAAATTCTAGTACTGTCTCAGGCCCCCCTTTCCAGTCGTCCATAAGAGATTTTTCCCAACTGCACGCCCCATCTCCTATAGAGCACTGACCTCTTCAGAAAATTTAAAACCTAAAACTAGTAAAAAAAAGCAAGGACTTAGTGTCTTTGGCCCTTAAGGTGACTCAAGCCCCAAAAAAAACTAATATATGGACTTTCGGGGCCTCTGGTAAATAAGGGACCCCCTCAAATGCACCTTAAAGCCACATTTTCTTTTCTCGCCCGTTATCTCACTTCTATCAAGCTTTGCTAAGCTTACTTTGGGACTAGGTCAATTGGTGTGAATTGTCCCGTAATATTTATTTATTTATTTATTTATGCACTTGAAGTAAAACTAACACCGATCGAGAAACACCTGGGCGCGAGAAGATAAAGAAAGTCATCCTCGCTTCCCCGGGGTTCTCGATTCGAGTCTTCTCGCCATGCGGGTATTATTGATTGAGTTACCTTGATGGCGAGCCTCAATGAGATCGCAGATGACAATGTTGTTAAAGTAGGTGACGGGCTCCCACTCGATGCCCTCGCGCAGATATTCCTCCTGTTCCTGCTTGAGCGTCAGCTGGATGAACAGCTGCTGCAACTTCTCGTTGCAGTAGTTGATGCAGAACTGCTCGAAGCTGCATCAATGAGTTTACATTAGCTTATATGACGGCCTGATGCTGCGATGTGCCTGGTATTAGAATAAGAATGACCTATCTAATCTAAACCGTTAATAAACATTAATTCGCTTTTAGAGAATATAAAAGTCTATCACGAATAATTATTGGAGAAACCACATTAAATTATATATTACACATTAAATTATATATTAAGAAGAGTCCTATCAGATCACATTTTTAATTGTCATTCAATTTTTATGGAATAATCGAGAAAAACTAACAAAAATGCAACGTTGCCAGCACAGCAGGTATAAACGCTCTTAAGCTACATGGAATGAGCGAAATCTATTACACGCCTGTTTGTCTTTGTCACATTCACATGTTTCCCTAAAGTAAACAGGTTTATAAGAGAAATAGATCGGTTCTTCTGATGAACAGACATGGATGAACATAATCTAGAAAAAGAGATATGAATCCTTTTACTAGGAAAACAGATGCGAACGTTTATCAGTTCATAACTATTATCGCTATCGAATGATGAACATTCTGTATCGACTCGGAACGGTGACGCATGTTAATCAACTTTATGTTAACGGAATTGATATACGAGTCAACATTGTATACCTATGTTCGAGTTATCTTTTTAGGGCACGCGTGTAACATATATTTGTGCCAACAACTTGACGGAGCTTTGTTTGGGAATCGAGGAATTGGGTTTATTTACTTATAGCATGGGACGAATGAAACTGCCTTTATTAGGAAACCCATAGATTTGATCGCAATGATCTGTACATTTAGGTATGTTCTTGTCATTATTTTATCGGCTAATAGGTTCTTTCCCTTAGTTTTTTTTGTCAGGAAAGCTAGAAATAAGCGGGCTAGTCTAGTTAACCTTTTATGAGGTGGTGTAGGTACTACCGGTTGATGATCTCAAAATGTAGTTTAATTCATCAGGTCCCCAGAAAATTAAGATTGTAAACTATCTTATATATATTGTTATCGTTATCCTCTTGCTAAGCTGATTACGACATCGGCATGCTGTGACGGAAATCCTACTCAATAATGCCACATAGTATATGCCTACTTGTTTAAAGCTGCTTTTGTACGTATATACTATATGTGACACTCTTGACCACTTTGACTACTTTATCAAGAGTGTACCTACCAACATACCGACATAGAAGAGAATTATTAATTAAAAAAATGGGTAGCATGAGAACCTTAAAACTTTAAATAACAAAATAAGATCGAAAGCCTAGACTATTGTGAAAGACACATACACACACACACACACACACACACACACGCGCGCGCGCGCACGCACGCACGCAGACGGCACTGCAGAGCACACGAACGTTACCGCTTCGGAGCCACTTTTAGCAATTATAGGTTTTAAGTTTGACAAAAACGGTACAATAGTGACAGGTTGCTAGCCAGGTGGCGAGAGCCTACGGTATACCTGGACCCCTCATATCAAATGAACGGTTTCTTTGCTAGTTTAGGGCTAGGTCAATTGGTATAATTTGTCGCAAGATATTATTATTATTATTTTCAAAGCCATTTACATGTTTGCGTTGACATCTTCAAGTTCCTACCAACAACAGGTAGGTTAATCATAGCAACTTCCGTAGAAACTTCATCAACTCACCAATTCTTCGGGAAGATTTCAAACCCGTAGATATCCAGAATACCAATGACAGAGTCCCTCGCATCATAGGAAGCTGGGGTCAGCGAGGAGTTGAGGCGTTTCACGAGCCAGCTGAAGTGCTTGTCGTACATGGCTTTGGCGAGGGCGTCCCGCGCGTACTGCGCTTGCTCAAGGTCCAGGGGGGTGCTGACGACGTCGCCGCGGGCGTCTATGGTGCGGCTGGTGAGCGCTTCACGCAGCTTCGTGGAGTCTACTTTGAGGAGCTGTGGGTGAACAATTTGTAAGGTGAGTATAGGTCGATTCACAATCACAAAAGTTCATAAAAAAATGTAATCTGTTAGATTTTCAAAAATATCGGTCACGTATTTTTTCTTTTTTCTTCCGTGTGACTGTGGGGCCTGTGACCGTATTGTTGTTGTTGTGTTGGTCGGATGATGAGTTCTGGTTGAGTTCGAAACGCTTCAGTGTAGTGTGATGGTGGTGATATCTACAGGGTTTTCAGTTCATTGATATGGGCTCCGCAAAGTAACTATCTAATCTATCTATCTATATTATGTAGGTAATTTTAATGTCAAAAGCCGTGGTGGCCTAGTGGTTTGACCTATCGCCTCTCAAGCAGAGGGTCGTGGGTTCAAATCCCGGCACGCACTTCGGAGTCAAAAATTCATGTGCGGAATTACATTTGAAATTTACCACGAGCTTTGCGGTGAAGGAAAATATCGTGAGGAAACCTGCACAAAACCTGCGAAGCAATTCAATGGTGCGTGTGAAGTTCCCAATCCGCACTGGGCCCGCATGGGAACTATGGCCCAAGCCCTCTTGTGCTGAGAGGAGGCCTGTGCCCAGCAGTGGGACGTATATAGGCTGGGATGATGATGTTGAATGTCAAATGCTTTAGTGATAAGCGTCAATTAAAAACATCAACGCTGCCAACGCTGTCACGAGATCTTAAAGTATAGTGGTACAACTATGGGATTGATTAATGTTTTCATCGACGATGACGTACAAACGTACAATGGCCCGGTATGACGTGGAACAATGGCGATAGATAAATTTGGCGCCGATGAGATGGACAGTCGCGTACACTAGTCGACTACTCTAAAATGAAGTATCATGTTCGGTATAAGATTAATGGATTTCCGTGCATATAAGTAACTATTATTTTTGTTTTTCCAAGTACCAAAAAACTTGCGTGCGTGTTTTTTTTGTTTACATATCCCTACTGTAATACTATAAAGGTATATGCGAATGTAACTCAGTTTGTTACCTTTTCACACTTAAACCGCTGAACCGATTTAGATGAAATTTGGTATGGAGATAATTTGAGATTCTGGGACAAATGTACGTAGGATATAGTTTATGTCCCGGTTTTCGGGAGACAAAATCGTTCCAGCTTGGTCTTATCTCTGAGAAAGCCAGTGTTTTCGAGTTTTAGCCTCGATCGTCCAGGGTTACCTAAAGGTAGTATTCCGCGATGCTAGCGACCGCGACTGCATTCAAGTTGCGCGACCAGAGGGCCTACTCCCAAATTAAAAAATCGAGTTCGTATCGTACCGTCCCTTTCACGTATTAAATAGTACCGTACAAAGTGTCAGAGGAGCCGAACGACACGAACTTCGATTTCGAATTTGGTACTAACCCCCCAGATCGCTGTCGCTTAATATGAGTTAAAAAAATAGTTCATACTAAGCCAGCGTTCACGTCGCGGTCACTAACAAACAGAGCGGAGCGGAATAAATATCTTTAGCCACTTTTGTAAGCGAGTGTAGATGCGTGAACCGCGACAATCGGCCTGATGTAGCCCATGCAGCGTGCCTAAACTATAAACATCTCGCCGAAGATTAGATCCGTCGATAGATAACATTGCTATAGTATCTACCTAACAACGGTTCATATCCGCCGAAAATGTATAGATAACAGAACGGAGCAATAATTTAATTCGACGTTTTATGTTTGGTTCTAGTGTTAATGCCAGATAAATTTAGAAAAACGTTGGACTCGCCTACCGAAAGTCCCGTACGGGTATAGCCGGATAAGCTGATCAACCGGCTTTAGTGAAAAAAATTTTTTTTTTTATTACCAGATTATTAACCTTTTAACCCTCAAATGCTGTGGACTTAGAGAAAATCGCATATAAACAGGAAAATCATTTTCATTTTATTTTAGCAAAACGACTGATCCGAGTTCTTTGTAATTTCGATTTTCGTACTTACCTATATAAATCAAGGCCGTTTTTATAAAAAAATATAGTTGATAGTATTCAAAAAATATTTTTTATACTTGCAAGATGGCGGTAGTTACCAAAATTTGTTATTTCATGTATAATTTAATATTAATTAAATTATTCCGTACAAAAACTTGTATCAACAGTAAAAAAAAAAACAAATTTCACGTCGATTTCATTTCCGTATCTTTTCAGAATAACCGTGCTTTTAGAAAAAGGTTGTACTTAGGTAGGTAGGTACTTTATGTTACAAGTTACAAGGATATTGTGTACATTACTAACGAGTTGCATGCAGTAAACACGACTGAGTCAGGATCGCGTCATGTTTATTTATTGTTTCGATGATCCTTGAGCATTTATTTAACCTTAATAAGAATTGTCACAGGAAAAGTTTACTTCTTCCTAAGAGGTAAATAAAATATTGACAGTGCCATGTTTCGAATAAACATGAATGAAAGGAATGAGAGTAATTTGGACAGATGCTTCATACAGTTGTTGCACCAGCTCTCGATCTTAGCAACATTCTTTTCCATTCATCATCATCATCCAGCCTATATACGTCCCACTGCTGGGCACAGGCCTCCTCTCAGAACAAGAGGGCTTGGGCCATAGTTCCCACGCGGGCCCAGTGCGGATTGGGAACTTGACACACACCATTGAATTGCTTCGCAGGTTTGTGCAGGTTTCCTCACGATGTTTTCCTTCACCGCAAAGCTCGTGGTAAATTTCGCATGTAACTCCGCACATGAATTTCGAAAAACTCAGAGGTGCGAGCCGGGGTTTGAACCCACGACCCTCTGCTTGAGAGGCGATAGGTCAAACCACTAGGCCACCACGGCTTCACTAGGCCACCACGGCTTTTCCATTAACATGGTCGAATTCATATATTTTTCGCAAATAAAACTTCAAGTCAATCGACCGCTGGGAGTGGGTCAAATTTAGCTTCCAAGATTTGACCCAAACAAATAAATAAATAAATAAACAGGGCAACTAAAGAAAAACTTGTAAATATAAAGGCCCTCATGATTGATAGGCTCACCTGTGCAACATTTCCGCTGTTGGCGTCGTGCGACAGGATCTCAGCATAGCCTTTGTCGTTCTGGACGAACTTCACATTACCGAGATGGAGCACGCTGGCCACGATCTGGAAGATCTCCGTCTGTTCGGCGGCTCCGATCTCGATGACCTTCATGGCTTCGCGGATGGTGCGGAACTGCTCAGCGTCATTGGATTTAGACATTTGAGCGTTCTGAAATGGAATGAGTTAGATTCAAGAAGGTGGCAGATAGATAGAGTGAGAATTCGTGGTCCTATTCTTAGATAAAAAGCGTATTATTATTACTTTGGTTTGGAAAGTCTTTATGTGGATACTTCCTTGGGATAGATCTTTTTCTGGTGTAGTCAACCAAATATTCCTTACCAACCTGAAGTTTAATATCATTTTTGCATGGAAAATATCAAGGATTTTTTGAACAATAATGATTATTAATTAAAAACCAACACACAATCTGATGATGAAAGAATACATGGCAAGATTCTTACTGTATCATTAGTATATTTGTATGCTTCGGGCCTGCTCTGTAGATTGAGAGAGCTCATCATCTCCTGGTCACCACCAGCCAAGAGCTGGTAGAACACATGGAAGTTCCTCTCTCCCGCCATTTGGCTGACAACCCTGGATTTCTCCAGCAAATAGTTGAGGATATGTCCTCCGACTGGAGCTCCTTCGTAGTTGAACTGGACGTCCATGTACTTCCCGAAGCGGCTGGAGTTGTCATTGCGGTTGGTCTTCGCGTTTCCGAAGGCTTCGAGTAAGGGATTCGTTTGGAGAAGCTTGTCTTTTACCGTCTCGACGGTGCGGAGGTGCTTAGTTCTCGCTGCGATGTATTCCAGAACTTTCTTGGATGCTTCAGTCTTACCAGAACCAGATTCACCTGTGTTAGAAAGATTAATTGATTGATCAATGCGTTACTTTGTGGAGGGATAAATTATTCAGCGTTTTTGGGGCATTTTTTTCGTCATTACAGTTTCGGGAGATGACGCTCAGGGTTAAATTTTTATGAAAACTTAAGACAATACCGATACCAGTAAATCTAACGTGACCAAAACACTTACGACTTGTCGTTCCGTTATGTTAATAAGCGTGGGATGGTAATGACGTAACCGAGAGGTCAAAACGCTCAAATATTACCCGGAGGTCCGTTTCAATTAACTTTTTACCTTGCTCCTTTGTAGCTTTGGTGCCAAAATCAGCTAGTTTTTGGTTATAGCTAAAAGGTTCTAGCACCTACCTAAGTTTATTCAAAGATGATTAAAAATTCGATAGCGTGTACAGTCACTTGCACCACTAATATCTGACACAACAAAGCGTGTAATTTTTAAAGAATGAAAATATACTATGTAAGCTCAGCAATAGGTTAAGGGAGGCAACAGGCAACCCTCGCGCCGGCAGCTTTCTCGCGCAAAGAATCGCAATCGCAGTTCAACGCGGGAATGCTGGCTGCGCGATGGGCAAAATGCCAAGAAGCCCACCTCTCTTTTTAGGGTTCCGGAGCCAAAATGGCAAAACGGAACCCTTATAGTTTTGCCATGTCCGTCCGTCTGCCTGTCTGTCTGGCCGTCCGTCCGCGGCTTTGCTCAGGGACTATCAACGCTAGAAAGCTGTAATTTTGCACGGATATATATGTAAACTATGCCGACAAAATGGTACATTAAAAAATTCAAAAATATTTTTTTTGGGGTACCTGCCATAGACGTAAAGTGGAGGTGATTTTTTTTTTCATCCAACCCTATAGTGTGGGGTATCGTTGGATAGGTCTTTACCATTAGGGGTTTGCTAAGACGGTTTTTCGATTCAGTGATTTGTTTGCGAAATATTCAACTTTAAAGTGCAAATTTTCATTAAAATCGAGCGTCCCCCCCCTCTAAAATCTAAACCTAAAATTAATGGTAGTAAGTACATCAAACTTTCAAGGAAAACTATAACGACTAAGTTTGCTTGATAATTATTAGTAGTTTATGAGTAAATAGCAGCCTAAGGTTTAAAGTATACCTAAACTTGGAAGATTCCGTATAAAATACGAAATCCTCAGAAAAATATTACTTAATTTTTTCGTAATGGCTACGGAACCCTATTTTGGGCGTGTCCGACACGGTCTTGGCCGGTTTTTAATTTAAGTATTAGTTATTTTAATTTAATAGTAGTTTTAGTCCTATGAATATTTTGTATTTTCTTAATATTTCTTATTCAATGTTTTCATATTGAAACACATTAGACTTATGTAAGTAAATTAGTCAAGATATTACCTGAGATTAGTATACATTGTTCTCTGTGTTCGTATACCAGGGATCTGTAGGCGTTGTCGGCGATGGCGAAACTGCAACAGAATGCAAACAGTTAATTAAAACTTATGACCTCACATAATTTAGGACATCCTGGTAATATGTGTGTACGTGCGTGGGTGTGTGTGCTTGTTACTCATTTACACTAAAACAATTGAACGAATTTGGGTGAAATCTAATATGAAGATTGACGATAGCTGGACGTCTGGAATCTCAATATTCCTACGGAATATACATGTAATATCCCAAAATCTTTACAGCTAAGTCTAGAGACGTAATTTTGCACGGGTGTATGTAAAATCCAATCTCTATTCGATTGTCAGATCTAATGGTTTACATGAGCGAAAACGCAGGTTACTCGTAAAACAAGTGTTTGCGGGTTGCACCACCGTCGTGAAATTGTTTATTACCTATTCAAAATTTGTTTACACTTAAAGTCGTTAGTAAGCGCTAAAATTTCGTCTAGGTGTTAGTACACAAATAAACCGATATACTACACTATTGACTCTATATAATACAAAAAGATCTGAATAGATGGCTTAAATACTACCTAAACATAATACAACATTGTATGAAAAATAAATGAAAAAGATCTCCAAAACAAGGGTCGAATTGAGAACCTCCTCCGTTTATTTTCGTCGGTTAAAAAGATCGAAACTGACGGACCGTTCCTGACCTATAATCGTGAGTTGAACCGCTTTTTAATTAATTAATTTAATCAAATATTATGTTTTTCGACAGCTTGTATTATTACTCGTGTATTCCAATTGTTGAAATGTTTTTGGAGGTGAATTTTTTGATTGATGGTGACTCAATTTTAAATATACCTCAATCATAAAATCACGGTAAAAATACTTGCATTGTCATTTCATTGTCTCACAAGAAAACCAATGCCAATGAAAGGATTTTTTTCATAGAGTTAGAATGGAATAATGACAAATATTACAAAATAATGATTAATTTATGTACCTACTCGTATCTCTACAGTTGGTATGCCTCATTGATTACTTGTAATTGATGTAATGATAATGACACATGCAAATTCAATGGAAACACCTTTATTAAACAAAAGGCTAATTCATTGAGTAAAAAACAGTCGCTGCAATGTGTTTCTATTTACTCTTACATTATTAGTGACATGCAAAAACAAAGGGTCTCTTTGTTTGGAAAGTTCGACGAAAATCGACTCGTCATTTTTGTTCCACAGTATATAAATATTTAGGTAACCTATCTTACTATATCCTAAAAATAATAATGGGAAAGTTTGTAAGTTTGTGTGTCGCGCGTCGAATGATTTACGAATTCGAAATATAAGGAAGCAAATATCGGAGAGGTGACGAAGAAAATTTTTTATTTCTGTTTTCTATTGTAAAGTATCCGCCTTGTGAACAGTAATATGTATATGGACAATAAACATTCTATCGAGGTTACCTATCAAGTTCTGGCTCCATTGATATTACCTATTGTTCCTATCAAGTGTTGATAATGCTACACGATACTGTCAATAGATGTAAGTACCTATTGGTACCTAGGTACGCATCTTAAAAAGAAATTGATTGTTCTAGATTAATTGCACACAGCTACTGGTAATGTAACTCGGCATTAAACAGCGTCTATCGTCCATAGTGCAGTCTCGCATCCTTACTTTTTTTGGACACATATGTCGTAAAGAAGACGCAGCTATGGAGCGACTTGTGATCCAGGGGAAAGTCGAAGGCACTAGGCCACGAGGTAGATCGCCTATGAGATGGACAGACCAGGTCAAAGCAGCAATAGAAGGACCAGTACACGCAAGCATAAGGAAGGCGGCTGTCAGGGAGGAATGGAGGCGTATTGTTAAGCTTGCTACCAGCACCTCGAAAATGATGACCACGACCACTCTGTCAAGAGTGAAACGACGAAAAAGAAGAAGAAGACTGGTAATGTCACATACTTACCTACATCACCCTACATATATGTTCCCAGAATATTTGGAAATGTATCATGGGAAAAATATCTTTCTCAGATTTTTTTTAAAGACGGGTGCGCCAGGCATAATTTGAACAATCAAAATAATTTTTTTATTATATCACGAATTCACGATGATATTTTTGTCTAGTTGTAAACTTTTTCTCCATCCTTCCGTACGACCTCGGATTAGCGTAGAAACTGTTAGTACTAGAAAGCTGTAACTTTGCAAAAAAAATGCTTTTTAGTATGCCTCCCATACACGTACCTGCAGTAGGGATGTTTCTTTTTTCATCTAAAACCACAGGTGTACCGTGTGTGGTGTATCGTTGGATAGGTCTTTAAAACATATAAAACCCATTTTTTGCTAGATGCATGTAAAGTGACACCCCTCCCACAAGCTAAACCATTGACTTCAAAATTTTGCGAAAAAATCATGGTGAAAAATTATATAACGAATTCAGAAGGAAAACCCATACTTATAAATACATAAGCAATCAATTAATGATGATTAATTTGTACATAATAAGTAACACATAGGTGCTAATGTAATGAAATTACTATAAAACTCATTTTTGCGTCTGACAAAAATTAGTTTAACGCCCCGCGGAAACTATGTAATTATTCCTATAATAATATAATACAAGCTATAATAGTTGCATTTGATTCTTCATGTGTGTTTTATTTTATTGCAAAATGCAATCGTATGTGGCACACATTAGAAACATAAAAAGGTTCTTCACATTATGCGAATTTGATTCTCAATGGCGTCTCCTCACGGCATCGTGGTCTCTATTGTGGCAATTTCACACTAATTCTTCACAACGATGCAAAACGCTGATTAAGTAAAGTAATGTTTCAAAAAACAATGCTATCTCTTATGTATCTGGTTAATCCGATTTTGTGCCAGGCGAAGATGTTCTTTCAATGAATTTATTAAGTGGGAAAACTCACTTTCAATTTGTACTGTCTTCATGCTCTGAGATCTGTTTATTCTGTCATACGAGTAGTTTTACTTGCAATAAATGATTATGATTAATGGAAGATTTCAAATTTCAATCGAATACTTTTACTTATAAGTAAACTAGCTTATGCCCGCGACTTCGTCGGCGCGGACCTAGGTTATCGCGCGGTGGCGCCGTCTACCGGAATAAAAAGTATCCTATGTTGATCCTTGGCGCTTAAGCTATCTCTATACCAAATTTCATCAAAATTGGTTCAGCGGTTTCGACGTGAAAGCGTAACAGACAGACAGACAGACAGACAGACAGACAGAGTTACTTTCGCATTTATAATATTAGTAGGGAAGTAGGGATTTCAATTTATTTCTATCGTTTAATGAATAACACGTAATATATTTTATTTCATTTTTTATTTAGTTTTAAGAAACTATGTAGTTTTAATTTTTGCTTAGTTTTATTTAAATGTTTTTAGGGCTCCGTAGCCAAAATGGCAAAAACGGAGCCCTAATAGTTTCGCCATGTCTGTCTGTCTGTCCGTCCACGGCTTTGCTCAGGGACTATCAATGCTAGAAAGCTGTAATTTTGCACGAATATATATGTGAATTACGCCGACAAATTGGCACAATAAAAAATAAAAAAAACTTTTTTTTTAGTGTACCTCCCTACAGACGTAGTGGGGTGTTTTTTTCCCTCATCCAACCTTGTAATGTGGGGTATCGTTGGATAGGTCTTTTAAAACCATTAGGGGGTTTTAAAACGATTTTTCGATTCAGTGATCTGTTTGCAAAATATTCAATTTTAAAGTGCAAATTTTCATTAAAATCGAGATTCCCCCTCCTCTAAAATCTAAACCGGTGGGTGAAAAAAATGGATAAAATTCAGGATGGTAGTAAGTAAGACTTTACAAGGAAAATTATAACGGTTAAGTTTTCTTGAGAATTATTAGTAGTTTAAGAGTAAATGCAGCCTAAGGTATAAAATACATATACCTAAACTTGGAATATTCCGCACAAAATACGAAATCCTTAGAAAAATATTACTTAATTTTTTCGTAATGGCTACGGATCCCTATTTCAGTTGGTTGGTTTTTTTTTAAATTTAATAAATAATAATTTCGTGTCATTAACTATTAACCGACTTCAAGAAAGGAGGAGGTTCTATGTTACAATGTTTGTGTTTTTTTTTTAATGTATGTTACCGATTACTCAGTCAATTGTTGACTGATTTTCAAAATTCTTTTTTTATTCGAAAGGTACTCTTCTTAAGTGGTCCCATTGTCATCAAGTCAAGATCTGATGATGGAATCCTAAGGAAATCGAGGGCAAACCTCAAATTTTATAGGCACACCTATGGCGATTTTGGCATTGTTAGCATTAAGATTAGCATTTACATTCAGAAAGTATCATTTAGTAACCTGGACCTGATGAAGAAGACCGTAGATGACCAATGGAACTCATCAAAGCTAAGTAATGCTCGCTCGTCTATAAACGATCATGATTAATATACCTAGATAAGCGACTAAGAAGAAGCTTTAAGTTAATGATTCTTTTGAACTGATCTGATGCTGAAGCCAGAAGGTAGGCAACGGAACTCTGTTATAAAACAACGTAGTCGTGTTTGGGCTTAATGGAATCGTTGTAAGATGTACTTTGGCTACAAGTCACTAAAAAGTGAGAAATAAATAAAAAAAATAACAAAAAAGTAAAATCGACTCCAAAAAAATAACAAAAAATGGAACCAAATACAAAACCTTTGAAAATATTTTTCTATGTACGTACTAGCTCGAAGTCGGTGACTCAGCACGACCCAGCAGGAGGGATTGAAACCCATAGTATGTAGGTGAGGTAGAGGACTATTGTTCCACTCCTGCTGGCTCGTGCTGAGGCACCGACTTTGAGCTAGTAGGTACGTACCTAGAAAAATATTTTCAAGGGTTTTGTAGTCGGTTCCATTTTTTGTTATTTTTTTGGAGCCGGTTTTACCTTTTGTTAATTTGTTATATAAGACAATAATAAGAAATCTTTATTTCGCATAAGTAACCTAATACCTACACAAATGTTCATGCTAAGATGAAATAGAGAAAAAATTAAAAATGAAATACAAATGCGACACATAAATATGATTTAGTTCTTTTCTCATTTTTAATATTCTTACCTAGTAAGAATAAGGATGCAATTCAGGGCATAGCTACTCATACGTTTGTGAAGTCGTGCACTGTGGGAGCTTATTTGGATCAACGATTGGTCGTTGGCCGTTCCGTTACGATAACCTTGGGTTTCGGGACCTTGGCCGTCGTAGACGCTTTGGTTTTTTGCGTAGCACATGTCTAGTTTTATATGTTTTATTAAGTTTACTGTCGCGCTTTGAGAATTTAATAGGCACGCAAATTGATCACTTATGTATGAAGAATTTCGATGTCTCTTCAAAATGCGAATGTTCATGATGTTCTATTTCAATTTTGGACTATGTTGTAACTTATT
The DNA here is from genome assembly GCF_025370935.1 of Choristoneura fumiferana. Taxonomy (NCBI): domain Eukaryota; kingdom Metazoa; phylum Arthropoda; class Insecta; order Lepidoptera; family Tortricidae; genus Choristoneura; species Choristoneura fumiferana. The sequence goes on from NC_133488.1 coordinate 18,549,819, forward strand.
TGGAAATTAATTTTCTTCTTCATTTTTTAATTCGCATCACACAAAAATACTGTTCGAAAGTGGTAAAAAAAACTTTGCTTATACTTATTTAGCAATAGGTAAAACTATAGTTGACTACATAGAGCAGTAATTTTCTGGTGTCTACTTGATTAGTATTTCTATCACAATTTTTCACTACTATCGAATCATATTTTCGATCCAAGACTCTTGCCCGTTTGTACAGTCAGCGGCAGAAGTAGAAGAGCGATTGTGGTGCTCAAAATAATCCAATACTCCGTTTAATTTAATGTTTGAATTAACGGTGAAATTGTAACACGTCTCTTGGTATTTAGAACACAAATGGACTAAAAATACCTACATGAAGGTAAATTTATTAGCGGTATTTATTATGTTTTTATTAAAGTTAACACAATTTTAAATAGTTTCATTGTTACAGTTAAAAACGTGTGCAAATTTTACCTTAGTTTCAAATGTTAAAATAAATGGAGTATAAGCACTTTCTTATTACCTTGGCAGTAGAGTCGTGTAAAGATCATTTAGAGGGTTCTCTATCGTTTGCCCGAATTTCATATGTCCGAATGTATCGTTTTCTAGAATTTTCATTTGCCATAAAATAATTTATTTCTGAAATAGTAATTTCTTCAGAGTTGATATTCAACTAACCTAACCTAATCTCCTGCATTCTATATGATGACATTTAAAAAAATCCTGAAAACAGCACGGTTCTATATATTTTATGGCAAACATTGGTATGGCAGGTGAAATTCGGGCAAATGAAATTCAGGCAAGTAAAGGTAAACGCATTTAGAGAACCGTTACCGCTCATCCACTTCTGCTTCTGACTATACGCAAAAGGTTACATACAGCTAAGCTATTTCTGCCTTAGAAAAAACTGAAAATGGAACTCACACGTGCGGAGGCGCCTCGAAGAAGGCTTTTTTGTAGTACTGCTGAGTCTTCTCTTCCGTGTAGATGGGCAGGTGCTTGTACGGGTTCACGGAGATTAGCACGTTGCCAATGTACGTCTGTGGACGATAATATCGTTATACTATAATAGACTACATTTCTTAGCATAATTTCGGATCGCATAGTTATCGTTTGATATAATTATCATATCGCCGAAACTCATATCTTATACGATTGTACGTACCCCGGTTGTACGGAACTCATGTCGCATAATCTTGCTTAACACCTAGTGTGGTACGCGAGTTAGTCGCAGTTCTAACCTAACCTAACTATTTTGCTGGTAGGTACCAGGGCGTAACTTGTGGACTTTTCTTGGGAAAATAGTGCGATGGTTTGTCTATGTGAAATTATACGAATGGAATGTTATGCGAAATGTCTTACGCCAAGTACATTTTATGTAAAGTATAATTTAGTTACTTTCTTCTGTTAAAAAGGTTATGCGATTTACGAGTTATGCTAAGTGAGTTTCAAGCAAACAACATTACGCCAGAGATAAGGTCACTTAATTTCGTCCAAATCCATTTAGCGTGAAAGTCAAAGTCAAAGTCAAAGTCAAAATATCTTTATTAAATTTAGGCATAACAAGCTCTTATGAATGTCAAAAAAAACACAAATCAGTACATCATATCTATTATAGACACATAAATTCAGGGTATAAGATAATACAGGGTGAACGGTTGTGTTGCTCTGAAGATGAGCTCTGGTTGAGTTCGAAACGCGTCGGTTTAGTGTGGTGGTGGTGATAGACGGGTTTGTGTGATTTGTGTGTGTTCTTACAGTGTGGAAGTGTGTGAACTGTGAACACACATTTCGTGCATAAACGGGTAGGCTATCATAAGGTCGCGGGTGAGCAAAGTATTTTTTTTCAGTTCATAGTAACAAACGCACGCACGCAGACACTTCTTTCAATTCTATCAATAATTTTACTATGTTTTTTAGGGTTCCATAGCCAAAATGGCAAAAACGGAACCCTTATAGTTTCGTCATGTCTGTCTGTCTGTCCGTCCGCGGTTTGCTCAGGAACTATCAGTGCTAGGAAGCTGTAATTTTGCACGACTATATGTAAACTATGCCGACAAAATGGTACAATAAAAAATCAAAAAAGATTTTTTTTAGATTACCTCCCATAGACGTAAAGTGGGGGTTATTTTTTTTCTTATCCAATCTTGTAGTGTGTGGTATCGTTGCATAGGTCTCTTAAAACCATTAGGGGGTTGCTAAGAGGATTTTTCGATTCAGTGATTAGTTTGCAAAATATTCAACTTCAAAGCGCAAATTTTCATTTAAATCGAGCGCCCCCCCCCCACTCCCTCTAAAATCTAAAAAGGTGGGTGGAAAAATTTGAAAAAAAATCAGGATGGTAGTAAGTATATCAAACTTTCAAGGAAAACTATAACGGCTAAGTTTGCTTGAGAATTATTAGTAGTTTATGAGTAAATAGCAGCCTACGGTATAAAATATACCTAAACTTGGAAGATTCCGTATAAAATACGAAATCCTTAGAAAAAAATTACTTAATTTTTTCGTAACGGCTACGGAACCCTATTTCGGGCGTGTCCGACACGCTCTTGGCCGGTTTTTGTGGTAAGGCCACGTTTTGAATGTGATTGAAAGCATTGCTCATTTGCGGTTGGCTGTGATTCAATGGCTTCAGTGGCCGCGGCCATTCAACTAATCTTGGTTAATGAGATCGTACCCATAATCTCCAATTAACACCTACGAGTACGTAATCACTAGTTTTGATTGTGGAGCATTTGCATTCTTCGTTTTAGCTTCGCTTCAAGATATCTTCGATTTCAAGAAATCATTTATCGCTATCCCTTGGGAACTGTGTAATATTTCGGGATAAAGTATAAAAATAATAGACAAAAGAGGGTAGAGAGCGTTTAAAGCCGAGTTTAGACTTGCAAGAAAAATCGTGCAAGTTGCAGTACATTTCGGCGCTCGATTGACCACTACAAACTCGTTGGCTTGACGGCCTCGCAATGTAATGCAACTTGCACGATTTTTCTTGCAAGTCTAAACTGGGCTTAAGTCCTCGAAAAGTCTTGTAAAATCTTCGAAGGTTGCGTTTTAGTCCATTATTGTGGGTCGCCAAGGTGGGGATATGCTACATCGACCTCTCTCCAGGTAGATTTTATGCATGGGGACCGAAAAGTCCGAAGAAAGAGCGCTTGAAGTTGTATCCCAGTTAAGAAACTACGATACTGCTATGCAGAGAGTAGGTAGTTTCTATAATTGAAGACTAGATGGCGTTTATCATCATCACTCCAGCCTATACGTCCCACTGCTGGGTAAGGCCTCCTCTCAGAATGAAAGGCAGAGGCAGAGTACCCTTGTGGGCTCAGTGCGGATTGGAAACTTCACTCACATACGCCATTGATTAGTTTCACAGGTTTGTGTAGGTATTCTCACGATGTTTTCCTTTACCGTAAAGCTTAGGTAAAATTAGGCTACCAAGGCCAAGGCTAGGTGATGTCGGTAGCCGCTACAATATTTACTTAAAGTAAAAATGACCTATTATTTGGATATCAACTTACATAAATAATGTTCTCATTGAACCGCTTCTTCAGGTTGTCTATGAAAGCAGCCTCGGACTGGTAGTCCTCTAACAGCACGAAGTCGGGCACGCCGACGCGCTCGCGCTGTTGCAGCGCGTGCTCCATCGCGCCTTGCACCGACACCGGCCGTAACAACCTGTGAAGAGAACACGCAATGGATTAGTAACTTGAAGTAAGCATCGCCGTATCAGGTTTTAGAGAGCGTTTCGGAGTGACTGCCATTTGTGTGTAGTCACCAGGGGGGCTAATACGAAATTCGAAAATTGAAGTTCGTATCGTACCGTCGCTTTCACTCTCGTATTATAATAAAAGCGTCAGCTGGAAGGCAAGATACGAAGTTCAAATTTTGGATTGAATTTTAGTATCGGGCCAGCACTAAGTATCTATTCTGTGCCCGTTTACCTTTACTTGCCCGAATTTCATTTGCCCGAATTTCACTTGCCATATCAACGTTTGCCATAAAATATATAGAACCGTGCTGTTTTCAGGATTTTTTTAAATACCATCATATAGAATGCAGTAGGTCAGCTTAGGTTAGTTTAATATCAACTCTGAAGAAATTACTATATCAGAAATAAATTACTTTATGGCAAATGAAAATTCTAGAAAACGATACATTCGGACATATGAAATTCGGGCAAACGATAGAGAACTATTTTGTGCCAGCACTAAAATCTGACACAACGAAGCGTGCATAAATATCTGATATGATTCTATTTCTAGGGCCGGGAGGACGTGTCAGATAATTTTCAAGCTCGGCTGTGGCAGATATTAATGCAAGTGACTGTACAAAAGACGGCGTAGAGAAGAAGACCTGTTATTAGGGAGCATAGTATAAAATTGAAAACATACAAAAAAGCCTTAAGTAGAAGGCGTTTTATACAGTTATATATTCATTTATTCATTCAACTATTGTGGGCTTTGCAAAATTAGATTGTGTTTTTTGAAGAAGATGCGTATTTAGCTTTAAAAACATGCAAACTACGAGTAAATAGCTGTTCTAGACCCACAGTGTACAGTTCATCCAACACCATACCGCTGAGCCACTACGCCGATGAGAGAGGTCGACATTACCGATCTTATTGCGTGTAAAATTTTATACAAGGATCGTTCGTTTAAAGATATAAGATTTTTCTTACCGCAACGTTTGAATCCGATACAAAGTAAAATAGTTTTCTTGATCACTGTAACCCATGATTTGATTGTTAACTAACACTACTAAGACTACTTAAACATTCCTAAAATGACATTTTCTATGAACTGATATATGTTAAACACATGTTCAACGGTTATCTAAGTTTTTGTGACAATACGGTTAGTATCCTCAAGTATTAGATATCAACTGACGATGACGAGCTGACATGTTCATTAATTAATGAGAGTCAAACATTGACACATTGTAATGATTTAATGAAGAATTAAGGAACAAACAGATTTACGGAACATAAAACGTCTGCTAGATGCGATAAGCATTATTTTTGTCTAGAATCAATTAGCTTCAAATTACTTAGCGTAGTGAATATTATTGCAAACACGTGGCATGAGACAGTTGTAGGTATCTATTGGCATTATCATTTCAGAGTTCAATATCTGAAAAATGGCTGAACCGATTCTAATGAAACATAGCTAATAACCACCACAAGGAAACTCGCTTTCACGTAAAAACCACATCGAAATCGATCCATCCGTTTGAAAGAAAGAAAACATTTATTCCTGACATTAAAATTTACAATTCTGTTTTTATATGCATTCTGTTTTTTCTATGAATTTTAGATTAATTAGCGTTAGTTCAAAAAAGTTCTATTACTACTTTAATAGGGTCATACAAAGTACATTATGGAGTTAATAATAGAACAGTTATGCAACAGCTGCTGTAGGGGCCAATGTGGTCATAGCCGACCGGACGACGCGGCGCTATCGGAATAAGGATGCGACGTGCGCAAGCGGCGGTCGGAAACGGCCCAGTGACATCATTGCACCTGGACTTAACCCCTTTATGTCACAGCTAAGGGGTCAGACTCCGTCCGCGTAAAATTCGTTTATCGCAGGGTTTCTCAAACTTATGGCTCCACGTACCCCTGTTAAAGTTTCTAGACGATAGCGAACCCCTACCTTCCCCCTCCCCAAAAAAAGTAATAAAATTGACTGTTGGAGAATGTAAGGTTATTTTTATTTCAATCATCATCATAATATAATGTATTTATTTATTTCAATAAAAGGTAACAAATATAGGTAAGAATCATCTTGCCAACGAAAATACAAACTGAAACAAACAACAACAAATAAGGAACATATTTGGAGTTGAAATAAAAAATACAAAAAGACTCCTAAAACCAATCTTAATCATTTTGCTAGTCTTGCAGCCTGGTGGTTTTTGGAGTCACGTAAACCTTGTCGCGAACCCCCTACCGTCGAATAGCGAACCCTACCCCACTTTCAGTAACCCTGGTTTATCGCTATACCGCGGGAACCATGTAATTTTTCGTGATAAAAAAATTTATAACAAAAAATTGATCCGACTACAAAAAACCATGAAAATAATTTTCTACCAGTCGGAAATCGGTCGGTGCCTCAGCACGAGCCAGCAGGAGAGGACCTATAGTCATCTAAGTACCTCATCTACACACTTTATATTGGGCTTCAATCACTCCTGCTGGCTCGTGCTGAGGCACCGACCGACTTCAGACTGGTAGAAAATTATTTTCATGGTTTTCTGTAGTCGGTTCAATTTTTTGTTATAATTTTTCTTTTCACGCTTTTTAGTGTAAATAATCTAAGATAGGTACAATAGTTTTAATATCAACTGCTCGTCAGTCGTCACCTTTTACGAACGATTGCTTTTTCCGATGCAGAGAAGTTCATTATTGAGGAGTTCCATTTTACCATATGCATTACGATGAGCTTAAATTGCTTAGCAACTGTGTCAAAGTAATTAAAATTCAACCCGTGAAATACTTGTTATTGAGTAGTAACTCCGATGGTCAACTGTGGTCTTCATCATCAGTTCCACTTCACCAAATGATGATTTTTAAAAGCAAATGCACGAGTTACTACTAAATATATCCAATTTACTATGTATATAGGTGTCCCTACAACATTTGAAGAGTTCCCTCGATTTCCTTAAGATCCAATCATCGGATCCTGATTCGGTGCTTATGGGACCTAATTGAAGACATTCCTAGACGAACTTAAAAAAAACCAAATCGGTTCATAAATAAGATTTCATAATGGGTCACAATAGTGCTTGGTCAATGTAAGTTTATCAAGATTTGCAGTCACGTTTCATGTGAATACTTATTCACTAATTTCCAAGTTAATATCTCTAATGTTAGCAGTCATAATTGTTTTTTTAGGTTATAATGTTATAATAATGTCACATCGTCTATGTAGACGGCGTGATGGCTTTCGTGATATTTGCGAATGCCGCGCCCGCGGTGACATTCACAAATACCATAACGATTAGGGTTTGTGTCAAGCTATTTAGTTGGCTAATATATGTATTATCTGGTGTTATATGAATCAAAAATTATTATGGTGCTTTATAAGCTATGACAGGCGCGGTCACAGCCTGAAATTTAGGAGGGAGGGACTAATAATAATACCTACGAGTACATCGCGGCTAGGGGAAAAAAATGTTTTTTTTATTTTTTTTTATTCTACTGGATGGAAAACGAGCAAGTGGGTCTCCTGATGGTAAGAGATCACCACCGCCCATAAAGATCAACACCAGGGGTGTTGCAGGTGCGTTGCCAACCTAGAGGCCTAAGATGGGATAACTCAAGTGCCAGTAATTTCACCGGCTGTCTTACTCTCCACTCCGAAACACAACAGTGCAAGTACTGCTACACGGCAGGATTAGCGAGCAAGATGGTGGTAGCAATCCGGGCGGACCTTGCACAAGGTCCTACCACCTGCAATTTTTAGAAGATTTTTCATTTTGACGTGTACGATTTCGGACGGCGTCTGCTATGATATGACGCCCTGTGTAGTCCCCGTCTTGCCATAGTAAGAACCTTCGAAAAGATTACGAATTCAACCGACAGTCTCCACGTTTACACGAAACGGTTTTCTGACGGTATGTATCATTTGTATCATAATCATCCTACCCTATTTACATACCACAGCTGGGCACAGGCTTCTTCACAGAATGAAAAGGGTTGAGCCTTAGTTCTCATGCAGGCCCGCTTCGAATTGTTCTTCACACACACTATTGATTTTGTTCACGATTTGGTGCAGGTTTCCTTCACCGTAAAACTCGTAAATAAATGTAATTTCGCATATGAATTTCGAAAAACTTAAGAGGTACGAGCCCGGATTGGAACCCACGATCTTCAGCTTGAGAGGCCATAGGTCAAATACTAGGCGACCACGGCAAATTTAAATACTATCATTAATTTTAATCATCAGACTAAAATAATGTCAGAGCGTAACAATGTTTCTAATGTCTTACACTAGCATTTACTTTTCTACATAAAAAAATAAAAAATAAATAAAATAAATATCATGAGACACTAGACACCAATTGACGTCCTAGTCCCAAACTAAGCAAAGCTTGTACTATGGATACTAGGCAACGGATAAACATACTTATATAGATAAATACATACTTAAATACATATTAAACATCCAAGACCCGAGAACAAACATTCGTGTTATTCACACAAATATCTGCCCCGGCCGGGATTCGAACCCAGGACCTCAAGCTTCGTAGTCAGGTGCTCTAACCACTTAGCCATCCGGTCGTCAAACATATCAGATAAGTTTTCTTTTAGTGATTAACTGGTCTTTAATTATCTAAGACTGTTGCTCATTAACTAAAGATCATAATGTAATTGTTATTTTGATTTGTAATGTATCTAATAGACTTAAGCGCGCGCTCAAGCGACAGAGAAAAATTTATTGATTCCGAACATTTATCAATATCTCAAAAAATGTCGTTTAGATCAATTAGCCTTTCAACCGTTAATATGTTACAATAGTTTACGTATTTTTCGTAGTCTCTATTGTTTCCAACATGACCTCATAGATAAGGTAAACATGGTTCATTGGCTTCCCCTAATTGTTCGTTTTATCTCCTTATCAGCGTATACTCTGGGTTCCACAGAAGCTACTAATTATTATAGGGTAAACCCTCCAGTGAATGAACCCCCCCCAGTGAATGAACAAAATCACGTTTTTTGCCTAAAATTAAGCAATATAGCCATTTCCACCAACTGTCGTATTTTTTTTTTACCGCAACTCGATTTCCTATGCAATGGCAAACAATCGGGTTAATTTATTTTTCGACCAATTTCACACATGGGCAGGCGTTTGAAGTT
>NC_133488.1:18559342-18560873 GCF_025370935.1 Choristoneura fumiferana
GGAAATAGGAACAGTTAAAACAATTGTTCAGTTAATGTGTACCTTTTATTTGTCATGAATTACCATATAATTATATATTTTATTGTTTTAATGATTTATTTTGATAGATTTTTATTTTTATATAAATTAAAAATGATTAAAAAATGATGTAGATTTTGCTTGTAGTAAGTTGCTTATTGTTATTAGCCACAATCTATAATTAAAAATTGGGTTGTTAAGATTTTTTTTGTCCCAAATTATGATACTTTTAACTAATTAGAGACTGATTAGAATACGAGTATCAATAGAGTTTAATGTTTGTTATTTTTTAAGTTTTATTATAAAGCTCGGATTATCGTCACTGAAAAAATCTCGTACTTATCTAAAATCAATATGTCAACAAAATTGAACCTTGATATAATGTCTATAAAGTTCACTCGGAAAAATTATCTATTATGAGCTACGAGTTTTTAAAAAAAGTAAATGAATCAAGATATTAAGGTGCTTAATTTGTACCTACTTTAATAGAATTATATATGTATTTTTGTAATACAGAAATATAATTGGAATACTGAAGGTGCTGTACCTACCTCAAGATTTTATATAATAATAACTGAAGAAGAAGACTTCGTTTTATGTTAAAAATGCTTTTCTAAATGTTGATTACAACTATCTAAATCATGTTCATTCACTGGGTTTTACTCTGTTCATTCATTAACTTTTTCGTTCATTTACTAGGTTTTTGGGTACTTTTTTATAATTCTTCCATAACTCAAAACTATACACGTAATAAAAAATCGCAGAAATTAAATTCTTGTTTATTAAATAACGATTGATTAAATTACATAAAACCATTACAATTATTAATAAGTACAGAGTAGTGATTTTTCAAAGTAAAAAGTTTCTTAAGTGGTCATTCACTGGAGGTTTTACCCTATCCCGGTGAATATCGGAATAAAAAATAGCCTATGTTTTATTCCAGATGTCCAGCTATCTTCAATCTTCATACCAAATTTCATCGGCCAAGTACGGCCAAACGGCCAGTATTAAATTACCTAAAATAATAATGCAACTCGCTTAGACATTTAGTTAGCATATGTTGCAGTTATAAACCTTTCAGGGCACAGTAGGTACTTAGGGGACGACGTAGGAATTTGAATTAAACGCAACCTGAGGCCGAATTGCCTAATGTTTCTGAAGCTTGTAATCACAACCAAATGACAGTTTTTGCATGCGAAATCTGTCATTTGATTGCGATCGCGAGGCGAGGGTTAGATACTATAGGCAATACGGCCTCTGATTTAAAGTCTAGCGTAGCGTAATCATAATCAATTCCTTCTCTCGATTCTGAACAAACTACTTTCAGGTTTTCAATTATTCAATTAACACCCAGTATAACCATGCAAAAGTACAGGCAGTAACAGTCTCTCAGCTTAGCTGCGATCGGACGGACGTGACAGACAGACGGACAGACATGGTGAAACTATAATAAGAGTTTTTTTGTAAGACGCTAGACATAGTAATCTGTTAATCTCGATTCCGAGAAGTGATC